>NC_048541.1:13567877-13830014 GCF_902806685.2 Maniola hyperantus | reverse complement strand
GAAGAAATAATTAAATAAAAAAGTTACTAAAAATATTAGAAACTAGATGATGCCCGCGACTTCGTCCGCGTGGATTTAGGTTTTTAAAAATCACGTGGGAACTCTTTAATTTTCCGGGATCAAAAGTAGTCTATGTCCTTCCCCGGGATGCAAGCTATCTCTATACCAAATTTCATCAAAATCGGTTAAACGGATGGGCCGTGAAAAGCTAGCACACAGACAGACAGACACACTTTCGCATTTATAATATTAGTATGGATTTGCTGACTAGCTGATGCTCAGGATTTCGTCCGCGTGGATTTAGGTTTTTGAAAATCCCGTAGGAACTCTTTGATTTTTCGAGATAAAAAGTAGCCTATGTCACTCTCCAAGTCTTTAACTATACCCATGCAAAAATCGCGTCAACTTGTTGCTCCGTTGCGACGTGATTGAAGGACAAAATGACAAACCAATAAACCAACAAACACACTTTCGCATTTATAATATAAGTAGTGATACCTAATATGGGTAGTGATTAGCAATATACTTTCGAAAAACTTTGATAAGCTGTGATAGTCGAGTGGTTAGAACGTCCGCCTCCTAATTTGAGGTTAGCAGTTCGACTCCGGGCATGCACCTCTAACTTTTCCGAGTTATTAAAAAGGAAAAAATCCGAAAACCTTGAAATTGTGAGTGACTCTGAGCTATCTTATGAGACCCATAGTTAAGATATATTATAATGCCATCACTAACAACACACACTGTTCGAAGACTTTGGTCTTCAAGCACTGAGGAGTTTGAGACGAGAAGACATCTCAAAGCTTCCCGAACGCTATTTGTAATAATTTTAGCAATTTGTAATGGTACGATTACACCTAACGAGTACAGTGGCGAGTCAGTGTCCTCGGCCGAGTACTCGGTTGGTATAAACACTTTAACGAGTGCAATTTCGCCACAATTTCTCAGCCACAGCACTGTCTCAGCCCAGTGACATTTTACTGTCTCGCTTCACTACTCGGTAGGTGTAATCATACCATAAGAGATACTGGAAATATCTAGCGTAGGTAAATGAAAGCATCGATATAAATGACAAGATATGGTCAAGCGAACAAAATTTTTTACGGTTTCGGAACCAAATAAATCAGCGCCACCTCTTAGATACTAATGAACGACCCGTTTAAAATCCAGACGTCACTGAGGTTGCATTGGTGGTAAAGCACCACTGAGTCGGTGCCATTTTGTTTGTTCAATAGCCCTGTCTATACGAAGCAATATATATAAGTCAATGAATGAAAGACAATCTATAGGCGGTATACAGTCCACCCTTCAAATTGCGCTGTCAGTCGTTAGGCTTCGCGTATTTGTCTTCGAATCACCCGCCCGCTCGCGGCAATCGCTCGGAAAATTGATACGTTTAATTTACGCCTCGGGGCTTTACCTGGGAGCTTTTTGTAGTATTATTATCACTTTTTTGTTGCTATGTCTGAGTCATGTGTGGCTAAGTTGCGACAGTGCATATAAGAGTGAAGCCACACAATGCGTTACGTTGGCGATGGCGACTGTAGAAATCGATGTACCATGCCACATTATGACTTACGTCGTTGTGTGATGCCGTACCGCACGCGCAACGGATTTGGGACCAGAGAGTTGAGACGGGGAGGGTTGTTGCGTTGCACCGCCATATTGTTTGCCAGGCTGGCAACGCAGTGCCCGTGTGGAAGCCAATACTCAAATCCACAGCGGAAACGCATCGTGTAGCCTTAGTCTAATTTGACAGCGGATATAGCGATGAAGGAAAATATAGTGAGAAAACCTGCATGCCTAAAAGTTCTCAAATTCCAGAGTGATCCAGTTCCAGATTCCAGATTCCATTCTCAGAGTGGTGGACTGTGGCCAAAAGCCTTCTCATTTTGATAGAGACCCATGCTCAGTAGTGTCCTGGCGATGAGTTTATAGTGATGATAATAATATAAGTCAACGCGACCAAGCTACTTGGGTTTTACTTAAAGTTTTTTCGTTCCATCTCAGCAAGATTTATTATTATTAAGAGCTTTTACTAAATACTATTAACGCACCCACACTTTATTTGCTTTTGTATTATTTTCAGTTCACTTGACAATATTTTCAGCTACCTACTTCAGAAATACGAGTGCACTTTATATTGTTATATAATATATACCATATTTTTCACACAATAATGAAACTCTCGCAACGTCAAATATATTCGGTAGCAAAGGTAGTTTGACAGCAGAGAAAATGCAACTCTACCGTATTTGAAATAGAATGAATAATTCAACAGACGTTCCTGTTGCCACAATGTACCTTGGCGCTAAAATGAACCCGAACGATATCGAAGAAGGCGACGATGTGTACTTCGGTTGCGAAGTCGACGCCAACCCTCCCGCGTACAAAGTGGTGTGGGAACACAACGTAAGTTCTAACTTTTGCTACTTTTTTATTTTGCAGTGTTATATTTTCGCTTGTTGGTATCAAATCAAGCAAAGATGTGCTTTAGATATAAACTCTTGTTGATTTTACGACATATAAGATAGTAGGTACACTTTTATCCCGATGAGTGCATGTAATTTTGTGAGGTCATTTCCCATCCTTGACTCTGAAGTTTATATTGAAAATAAACTTTACTTTTACGACAGCAATGAGGACGCACTTCACGACTGAAATGCGCTTGATAAGACAAGAGCGTTTTTGAGCCAAACAAAATTCAACTTTGTCTTAAAAACATAGGGTTAAGATTAGTATAAAAACTGCGATAGTGCTTATTAATTTAACGCTACCCGTGGTCTCATGAAACTCTTCAAAAGACTCGCTTAGGGATAATGACGTATTGAATGAGGTTTTATCTAGCGCATTATCTCATTTAGAATAGAAATGGAACGTCAATTCATACTATTAATTATTACTATTATTATGATACAAAGTATAGTCTTATTGACAGATGCAATTAAATTCTTTATCGGCCTGGAAACATACTATCTTTCTGGTTCGGTATGACAGCTGGTAACGGCGCATATGCTTGGTAAACTCGATAATGAAAACCAACCAAGCATCTTTATATGAGAGCTTTCTAATTGGCGCAGTCTTTTCTGCGGGATTGAGTCGGGATTGTTTTTGATTACCGATCTTGATCTGGTCTAATATGATCTTGATACTGAATTGTTGTCGCACATCAATATAATAATATTATCTTCTAAACTTCACTATAATTGGCTTCCTGTAAGTAGCAATGCTATGTGTATGTTTAATTTAGGAGTTTAAATACATATTGACAAAATTTATCCGAAAAATTTTAAGCTATATTTTGGCCGCCAGAGCATTGTTAAAGCTGCCAATTTGCCGAGTATTAACAGTTGTGTTACAACGTTAATATTTGGGCAAATTGGCAGCTTTAGTAAACCATTTATAACAGAGGAAAATAAAAATCAAACTGAACCAAAACTAAAATCGGTTTAGACAATCACAAATGTTTCATTCGATGACAATTTTGGTATTCAAAGCAAAACTCCGTATTTATTTTGCATTCACGCTAGTTTTTGATTGACCGCGCAAAGTGCCATCGGTTGGAAAATTTAAGTATTCAGCATTTTTAACGCAACTGCGGAAAAATATTTCAATTTTTTTTGATAAAAGTTTTTAATAACAAGAATTATCTACGCGCTGATTGCATATTTTGAATAAATTATAATGTTACAACCTGATTCACTGCAGCTTTGAAAGTTTTTAATTAGGTACCAGTTCTATATATCTACGTAAAATATTATGAACAGAAAAACTTCTTATAAAACTTATTCAATTTCTATCAACATTCGCTTGTACATTATTTACTTAAATAATTAATTGATGATGAATTTGAGTGAGCTGATTTTTGATCTCTTGATGAACTTCCAAAGCCAATTGATAGTCAAGACAATATTGTTCTTAATGATAATGACATATTTATTCCACAGGGGGTTCTCCTCCAACACAATCCATCCAACGGAGTAATCCTCACGGGAAACAATAACCTTGCTCTTCGCAACGTGTCAAGACATCAAGCTGGCACCTATACATGCACGGCATCTAACGTTGAAGGTGATGGGAAATCGCCTCCACTACGGATGCAAGTTGTTTGTAAGTTTGTATATTTCTACTCTATTTCTCTTTACAAACATCGGCACAGTAATTAGCGCTATGGCCTTCTGAGTAGGAGATGGAGGTAAGAGTAACTTTTTTCCTTCTGAACAGAAGATGAATTTGGTAATTTACTTCTTTTGCTCAGGTTTGTTATAGTGAGAGACTTTGAACGTGGTAAGTAGCCACCAGCCTTATCTTATCATCGAATAAAAAAATACCGAGTTATCGTTACGATCGACGCGCGACGTGTCAAAGGTGACGCCAAGTCAACCTCCCTTGCGAACCAAGTTGTTTCTAAGTTTGTATATTTCTACTTTATTTTATTCTTCTCTATCTCTGTTTGTGGTTTGAAAGTTCTTGTTTCACTTGTTGTTTAGTTTTCAACTGTAGTTTGTAAAGGATTTATTTAAAGTTTACAGGTATAAACGTTCACAGATTTTATTTTATTTGATTTTGTTTTCAACTCTTCAATCAGGACTGATTTTTCAATTTCCTAAAATTGACATAGAAAAAAGGGGAAAAATATATTTTTTTCGACTGAGTAGCCAAATAGGTATAACAGTTTTCGTACATGAAATTTGTCGTATTTATTCCTCACTACGTTGTTTTTTAACGTTATATTGTTCCAGAAATATGTTTCGATCATTTCATACAACATTTTCATCTAATTTTGCCAGATGCCTCTGCCTGTGTGTATATAGGTTTTAAATAATCACGCGATAACTTTTCAATTTTCCGGAATAAAAAGTAGCCTATGTGTTAATTCAGGGTACGTATAAGCTATCTTCATTGCAAACCGCTAAATCGGTTCAGTCATCATAGCAATATAATACAGCCAGATTATGTGAAGGAGTAACAAACATCCCAACTTTCACATTAATAATAATAATATCTTATGCCCGCGACTTCGTCCGCTTAGACTACAAAAATTTCATACCTCTATTATACCCCCTTAGGGATGAATTTCAAAAATCATTTTTGATAGATTAGTCGTAGTTCGTTGGTAGTCAGTCAGTCACATTTCCTTTTAAGTACCTATATACTTAACCTCAAATGCACTAAGGAAGAAAATATAAGAAAGCTTTCCTAATTGACCTAAATGCGAAAGCCTAAGCACTAACCACGGTGATTCAGCTGTTAGAAACTCCAATTAAATCGTTTAACCGAACTATTTCAACTATAATTGTATAGTAGCTTTGCCTCAGACAGAGAAGCCGCCTCTATATCTGCTCCATACCGCATTTAATGGCAGAGATTACCATTGCTGATTTACTTCGCAAACACGGAGACAATTTTGGCAAATTCAATAATACAGACGCTTTAATAAATACACAACACATTCGGAAAAATGCTATGAGCCATAGAAAACAAAAATTGGTCAAGTGCGAGTTCGATTCGCACACGAAGGGTTTCGTACCATCGTACAAGATATAATGCTATGTACTTGTTAGATTTTTTTTATTTTGCAACGCGGCCACTTTGAAGCCTTTTTGCCTTTGCCTTTGAAGATTTTTTATTATTTTTGGAAGAGCGGAATTAGAAATTAAGCTTGTTATAAATGCACCTGCAACATCAATTCGCAGGTCAATGAGGAGGTTTCCAGACAACATTCGAGAAAATTTTCATAGATGGCGCTAAATACTACCACCACTAAAGATGAAAAATAATACCTATATCTATATGATCTATGCTTTAAATTTTTAAATTTAAATCGGATGCGAAAATAATTAGTTACTTCTATTATAGTTCATAGATTTTGTGGGGAAGAAACGTAAGGAAAATTGCAGTGCACGCTAGCTCTTACTCTTCATCTATGTCAATTGATTGACACGACCTAAACATTAAAGCATAGATCTTTCATCTTTAGTGGTAGTAGTATTCAGCGCTATCTATGAAAATTTTCTCGAATGTTGCCTGGAAACCTCCTCATTAAAATCAAGTTCAGTTAATAGAAATCTAAAGATCTTTCTGACATCTAGTAATTTAAGATATTAAGTAACAAAGTAAATCCATTACTGCTAAATTGGTTCAATTATTAACATACCCGTGTCAAATACTGGTTGAAAGCGTTCACCGAGTGACATGCCGTGTTCAACGGTAGAGATTATCGTTTCTAATTCGATTCACAGACACAAAGATGAAGCTATCTTCAATCAATAATTCAATTAACACCCTGAATGGTACAAATGGACTGATAAAGCATAAAAAATAGTCCTGATGACCGATTTCGGTCACGGTGGCTACACTTAACGATTCTAAAATTATATTCATACTAGCAGATGCCCGCGACTTCGTCCTCGTGGAATTAGGTTTTCGAAAATTCCGTCGGAATTCTTTGATTTTCCGGGATAAAAAGTAGCCTATGTCACTCTCCAGGTCTTTATCTATACCCATGCAAAAATCCCGTCAATCCGTTGCACTGTTGGGATTTGATTAAAGAACAAAGAAACACACTTTCACATTTATAATAGGGGAACTGATACTATCAATATAAATACTCCATACTAATATTATAAATTCGAAAGTAAGCCTGTCTGTCGGTCTGTCTATCTGCTAGCTCTTCACAACCCGCTGCCACGACAAGTTGTATCTTCAGATACAGTGTTTTGTAGTAACAGCGACTTGCACGTGCTTACATGAATTGGCATTTCAGTTAAGTCTTAAAAATACTGAGAATTTTCAAATGGAAATACGCTTTATCTCGTAAAACACAAGGGACAGTTTTGACAAAAAACTGCGTACTTAAATATACGGTGTTTTTCAAAACACAACTCTTTCTTCCCGATAGAAAAGGCATTCTCAACCAGTTGCAGTAGTAGACAACTAGACATACATTTGACGATTCAAAAATCTATGCTCTAAATATATAAAAGGAAAAGGTGACTGACTGACTAACTGACTGACTGACTAACTGACTGACTGACTGACTGACTGACTGACTGACTGATCTATCAACGTACAGCGCAAACTACTGGACGGATCGGGTTGAAATTTGGCATGCAGATAGCTATTATGACGTAGGCATCCGCTGATAAAGGATTTTTGAAAATTCAACCCCTAAGAGAGTGAAATAGGGGTTTGAAATTTGTGTAGTCCACGCGGACGAAATCGCGAACATAAGCTAGTATTATATAAAGAGGTAATGTCGTTAAGTTTGTTTGTAGGGGATAATCTTTGGAACTATTGAACCTATTTTAAAAATTCTTTCACCAGTAGAAAGCTACATTATTCCTGAGTGACATAGGCTATATTATATACACGCAGGCGAAGCCGCGGGGATCAGCTAGTACATAATATTTGTAAAAATTTAATCGAATAAAAATATTTTGATTTGATTTTTTTGTTAAAATTGAGCACATAATGTCAAAAAGAAGCTTCGCCTCAAAAAAACTCGGCTCCCCTCCACTCCGTGGGTATGCGTTGAACCTTAGGATCCCTTGTACACTATTTTCGCCGCGCGTTCTATTTGTTACAGTCTCAATGGCAGAGTGGGCAGAGATTATCGTTTCTCATTCGATTCTCGGACACAAAGACGAAACTATCTTGAATCATTAATTCAATTAGTAGCCCCTAAATGGCACTAATGGACTGATAAAGTAGGATGTCGATATCGATATCGGCATGGTAGCTTTATTAGTTATATCAGAAGATCAAAAAAATCTTTATTTAAATGAATTTTTGTATTTTGCTTAGTAATAGGTGGCTACCTCTTTTCCTTACCTTCTCACTTTGAGAGGAGACCCGGCGATGGGTTGATCATGATAATGAATACCAATTTTTTTTCTGTCAAAGAAGTGGTAGATTGTAGATAATATTATTCGATTAGGTTATAACAGTTTTGGTTTCAGTCTATGAATAACTGTATCTATTCTTATTCGTAGTTTTCGGTAAACTAAACTAAATTGACTGTCAGTAAATGTATATGACCGACATCAACGTAGGAAGACTCAGGTCTTAGTTATTGTTAGAATAGAATTGGAATAGAATCTATAAATTATATCTATATATTTAAAAGGAAAAGGTGACTGACTGACTGACTGACTGATCTATCGACGCACAGCTCAAACTACTGGACGGATCGGGCTGGAATTTGGCATGCAGATCGCTATTATGATGTAGGCATCCGCTAAGAAAGGATGTTTGAAAATTCAACCCCTAAGGGGGTGAAATAGGGGTTTGAAATTTGTGTAGTCCACGCGGACGAAGTCGCGAGCATAAGCTAGTAGAATATAAAATTACTACAATCTATTTTGAACTAGCTGATGCCCGCGACTTCGTTCGCGTGGATTTGCGTTTTTGAAAATCCCGTGGGAACTCTTTAATTTCCAGGATTAAAAGTAGCCTATGTCACTCTCCAGGTCTTTGACTATGCCCATGCAAAAAAATCACGCTATTGCTCCGTTGCGACGTGATTGAAGGACAAACCAATAAACCAACAAACAAACACACTTTCGCATTTGTGCTAGGTAGTGACTAGTGATGGAACCTGCATAATGCTCTTCCGTCAAAATAAAACCAGCAAGATACTCGCCGGCTGTTCTTTTTAAAAGTCCAATGTGTTAATTGCGTCTATTTAGCGAGAGACTAATATTATAACTTAGAGGGCATTTTAAACTGATTATGAGCTAATTTAGCACTTGCGTGTCAGCTAATCAATAAAGGAAGAGCATAGTTATTGACTGACATAACGACCGAGATTATTATGCCTGATTTGGCTCGCATGCACAAAGCTAATGCAATCTTGATCCATTTAATCAATTACAATGCAATGCGAACAGCTGGTATAGTGAATTTAGATATACAGACCTGATAGGCTGTGAAACTTCCTTCGAAAAACAATAGATTACGGGTTAGCATGATGAACTGAATATTGTGAATATGAAATTGCTATAACATTGTATTGTTAATATATTATGTTGGGAGTGCTATAAAATTATTATTTGTATGGAAAAACTCCAAAGAAAAGATTTCTTAATCAAATAACCTTCTACAAGTACTTGGTACACCCGCACAGCCCCCGCGCTAACCCGGTGCGGGAGAGCGCGGGTGACGTGTGGATTGATTGATCTAAAACCATCTTCATTCATTCATCACAGTATTGCCTTTCTAATGAAACTGGTTTGGGGCACATCAGTTCGATGGTTTCAAAGTCTATAACGGACATAAGCACAAAAATTTTTGTGTTTATACACGCTGAAATAGTTGTTTTCCCGAAGCGAAATGATTTTGTCGTGGTATTACAATCGATTTATAAATATAAAAAATTATTAGAGTCGAAAATGTCAAATTTACAATCGAGAAAAACAAAAATCGAATGAGACCTCGAACCAATAGTGATACCGCGTGCGTGCAGGCTAGTTTATGCCATATCACTACGCACGAGAGCTTATTTTGCTCTAAAAATTTTCACTTTATTGGCAGCGCGGTTCGAGGGGATGTATACTACTATCTACTATTCACGTTACGTCTACGGAGTTACTATTGTTTCTCACACTTTCGAGTTGTCGTTTTTTTTAATTATTTCAAAACAAAAACATTTTTATTTTTTAAGTTTAACTCAAAATTTCGATAGTACTACTGAGGGCAAATCGTTCTGCCGCGGGAACACAACCACTAAAACTTCACTGTGTATACATATATTAGGGTATATAAACTGATGACGTATTCTATTTAATAATCAAGATACCTTTCTCGCAGATAGGCCTATATGTCGGAAGAGGGAGATAAAACTGATCGGTGCGGCGTTACAAGAGCCATCGAAGGTGGAATGCGACGTGGATGCCTTCCCTCATCCGGACACGTTCGAGTGGACACTCAACAACTCCGCTGGCTCCATTAAGGTTGACCCTGTAAGTATTGAAGTCTTGAACATAGGCGCAACGCACACCCCTCTTCACTCAGCTTCACCGTAGCCAAAATAACAGTTAAAATTATGTTGTGGAATGAAACAGATACAATAGGGTCTTGGACTGTGGTCAAAAAATGATATTGTGATTTTTAGTACCTATAGTGGTAGTTTATGGGGGCTAGAATTCATTATTAAAGAGAATCATTTAAATAAATTACAATTTTTATTTATTTTTAACATAATTAATTATTAACGCCACGCTGTACGGAAAGCGAATAATGACGTCACAATGCGTAAACGACAATTTTTAAAATTTTTAACATAAAATAGAGTTATTTCTGCTGGACAATATTTTATATGATGATGAACAAAATGTCGAAAAAATACAACTATAGAACCTCCAGTGTGGCACTCGCCAGCCAGTTTTTTGACTAAGTATGAATATCATGAATATCATCTGCCAGATACGTTCTAGTGGCTACTATAGACTTAAAAGAGTTATCCACAAAGGTGATACTAAAAAAGGACGCTATTTCAACATCGTAGTCACATCGTCTCTCAAGTACCTATTCGTCGTTCGTAACTTAATTAATTCAAACCATTTGACCACGTTTGTACTACATACTTACTTTGACTTTGGTGTCTCAGTGAGTCAAAGAAGATCTTGATCTCCGGACACTATTCTCTATCCACGGA
Organism: Maniola hyperantus; assembly: GCF_902806685.2. Classification (NCBI taxonomy): domain Eukaryota; kingdom Metazoa; phylum Arthropoda; class Insecta; order Lepidoptera; family Nymphalidae; genus Maniola; species Maniola hyperantus. The sequence goes on along the minus strand of NC_048541.1, from coordinate 13,819,360 downwards.
AAAAAGCACTCTAGCACTCATAGTATAGCACTCTCTCTGTTACGTACCTCATCTCATACAAACGACTAAGCCAGAATTCGCAGTGGGTGTTAAATATTTTGAGTCACTTTAATCACAAACGAAAATAAGTTTTCGAATTGAACTTCGAGTGTTTTTTTAAAATATTTTCGAATGCTTTTTGAAAATATGTTTGTGATTGGTTGGTGCCTCAAAACGGTTAACGCCCATTGAGATTTTTGACTCTGAAATTCGCATAGGATTACGTAACAGAGAGCACTATACTATATAAGTCTGGTAGAAGACCTGTAATTCTCTTAAATGGGAGTCAGGTGTGACGAACGCTTTTAACAAAAGGTTTAAGCGTTCTTCTACGAAGTCGGAAGTGAGAGATAAAAGTTTTACCCAAGCAGAAGCCACGCAGGCTTACATAATTAAAATAACAATAGACATTAATATATTATGAGACATTTTCCTACGGCTTAGAAAAAATTTACATCAAAAATTGTCCTTAAAAGTATTTTTTCTGTTAAAAGATAATGCCCTACAATTATGTTAATTACTGAGGACCGTGATTAAAAAACCTTGTAAAGTCCCTTGTGATGTAATTGGGGACTGTAATTATGTAAAGTATACAGAATTTGTGAGAAATGGTTACAAAAATGTTATTTATATTTTACGCCCCCATCGACATTAGTGGTGTTTAAAAGTAGGGCATATACGAAAATAATGACAAAAATTTTGGAAGATAAATCAATAATAGTTGCATTGAAAAATAATTTATGTAACACCCCTCCACAAAGGTGATCTTAAGCAATTTGATTTCCTGATAAATAAGTATTAAGTCATAGTTGATATTATAATGTCGGGCAAAGGAAAGAATTTTGCAAAAATATTTGGTTTTGATACAAAAAACTGATAGATTTGTTTCAAAAGTAAAGCGAAACGCGATCATTCACAAAAAAATCGGAAAATAGATGAAATGTCTCTAAAAATTACGCAGACATTTTTTGTCCTCCGAGATTTCCTCGAAAAAGGATAGGATGAGAGTACAAAGAAAAAACACTTCGCATCGCTCGCGATTCATACTAAAAGTCACAAAAGGTCTCTACTTTGGGAATACTTCCTGATTCCATGATTCCACCCTCGGGGCATAGAGAATTATTGAGTAGAGGATTTTGCTTTGTTCTGTCATATAAACGGTGTTTTTAGGGTTCCGTACCCGAAAAACGAAACCCTTATAGGATCACTTTGCTGTCTGTCTGTCTGTCTGTCTATCTGTCTGTCTGACTGTCTGTCCGTCTGTCTGTCAAGAAACCTACAGGGTACTTCCCGTTGACCTAGAATCGTGAAATGTGGCAGGTATGTGGGTCTTATAGCTGGTATTTGGGGGAAAATCTGAAAACCGTGAATTTAGACTTACATCACACAAAAAAATTAAATAGTGGTCATGCACTAATAATTAGAATTTTCAATTTTCTAAGTAAGATAACTATATCAAGTGAAATATCATATGAAAAGGCTTCACCTGTGCATTCTAAAACAATTTTTTATTTATTTTTATCCATCATAGTTTTTGAATTGTCGTGCAAAATGTCGAAAAAATACGACGGTATTACAGAACCCTCAGTGCGCGAGTTTGAATCGCACTTGGCCGGTTTTTTTTCAGCCCTGCAATAATTCAGCGTCGATGTATTACGATATTCATTTTTGTGATGAATAAATTTAGGAAAGGTCGATGTGTTTGAGGCGTCAGACCAAGTTATTTGCATATCGTTCTTTGTGTACGCAAAGTTTGTACAAACTTATGTTTAGAATGAAGTTGTTGAAACGGTTAGCGAGTAAGGGTGGGCCTCATAATATAGAACTCACAGCCCGAATGGTACTCAGGGGCGTTTCCTTTTAAAATAAAAAATAAATAAAATAAAAATCTTTTTTATTCGAATAAAACTTTTACAAGTACTTTCGAATAGTTCGATGCATCTACTACATGCCTTTCCAACCGAGAAGAACCAGCAAGAAACTCGGCGGTTCCTTTTTTCAAATATTTGATATAGGTACAAGATTATGCCATGTATAAAATAGTATTTTTTTTTTACTTATTTTTATTTGACTAACCAACAACATTTACACATACACAAGTTTTTTCATACAAAAGGATTTATAACTAAAGGACACATAGCATAAACGTTAACAACTGGCTAGTACAAAAGATTTAGGTACAATGATGTTAATATGACTTTAAAAGGCAGTAAAGTAAAGCAAAATATAATAAGGAATTAGGCAGCACGTTAAATCGATTAAGTCTCATTACAAACTGATTAATTAGTCTTGTGCGTTGCTGGAACGAGCTGCAGGTCAAATCCACGCTCATTTATCATTTAGATAATCTTCAATTGTGTAATATGCTTTTTTAAGTGAATGACTTGTTATAAGTCCCGCAAATTGCTATTGCGCTGGAACCATGTGTCATTAACATCGAAATTACGTCAACCGAAATAAAAATATACCATCAGCAAAAAAAATTGTAGTGGTTGCTTGAAATTTCAGGCTAGTGCTGACATCACTAAAATGGCGGCCATGCGCATTAGCAATTTGCGGGACTTATACTAACTGACATCCGTGTACATTTTTTTCTTGTATTTCCTGAACTGTTTTTGATGACCTCCCTTGCGCAGTGATAAGTGCTGTGGTCTTATTAGTGGGAGGTTCGGCGCTCGATTCCCGGCAGGGGTTTGGAATTTTATAATTTTTAATTTTCTGGCCTGGTCTGGTGAGAGGCTTCGGCCGTGGCTAGTTATCACTTTACAAAGCAAAGCTGTACCACTAAACGATTTAGCGTTACGCCACGATAACGTGTACAAACCAAAGAGGCAAGGGGGGGTATGGATTTAATAAAAACTGCCATACCCCTTCCAGGTTAGCCCGCTTACATCTTAGATTGTATCATCTCTTACCACCAAGTGAGATTGCAGTCAAGGGCTAAGTTGTATCCAAATGATAAAAAAATCGTCTTTTATCTGTATATTTCCAGCTTTCATGACATTAAGTAAAACCAAATGGCCGCTCGCGAATCGCGGCGCAAAACCGCATGAACGACGCGACACGGTGGGAAACAATAGTGCGAATTGTCATTGTCTCCTTTTTCTTTCGCGCAGTTTACGGGGTTCCGCACTACGATTCACGCGCAAGTCTAATGCGAGCATAAGAAATAGTACAAAATAGTCAACTGGTCTTGTTTGTGCATTTGGCAGCACTAATGTAACAAAGTACTGAACTTTATTTTCCCCTTGTAGTTCTAGGGGTTTTTTTTTAGAAATAGAATATTAGCCATGTTAAATGACTAATATTCCCCTTTTCTCTCCAACTAAGCGTCAGGCTTGTGCGAGGAGTAGGTACGACAATAGTGCAACGGGCGGGATTTGAACCGTCAACCTTTCGGTTTTCAGTCCACTCCTTTACCGGTTGAGCTATTGAGTCTCTATAGACTATGCCTTTTAATAATACTAAAGGCCAATCATTATTAGCCCGGGGCACATAATCTTATACAAGATGTAAGATTTATATTAATTTCTTGTCAAAGACAATGTCTTCATGATAAGCCTTAAGACTCTCGTGACAAAAAGCTATGAGACTAATCTGAATCTTTTCACCAACCGCAGTTTTATTATATTATACTAGCTTATGCTCGCGACTTCGTCCGCGTGGACTACACAAATTTCAAACCCCTATTACACCCACTTAGGCGTTGTATTTTCAAAAATCCTTTCTTAGCGGACGCCTACGTCATAATAGCTATCTGCATGCCAAATTTCAGCCCGATCCGTCCAGTAGTTTGAGCTGTGCGTTGATAGATGAGTCAGTCAGTCAGTCAGTCACCTTTTCCTTTTATATATATAGAAAAATAATGGAGAGGTAATATTATTTCAAGAAAAAAAAATAAAGACGAAAATTCTTAAGACGTAATTAATTTCTATCAAAGAGCGAAAAGCTTCATTAAATGTTTAACCTTGTGGTTGGAAAAAAATTAAGACGCCTTTTTAAACCTAACTTATCGTTATCTAAGTATTTTTTGCTTAAGGATTTCCTTTGACAACCATGGCTTCTATGTAAACAGGGTTCGTAAACAGTTTTTTAAATAAAAGGTTAAATAAATTATTAGGACATGCTATAATTCGAGCCTCAATAGCTCAACCGGTAAAGGAGTGGACTGAAAACCGAAAGGTCGACGGTTCAAACCGCGCCCGTTGCACTATTGTCGTACCGACTCCTAGCACAAACTTGACGCTTAGTTGGAGAGGAAAGGGGAATATTAGTCATTTAACATGGCTAATATTCTTTTTAAAAAAAAGTTACTAGCTTATTTCCGTGATTTTGTCCGCGTGGACTACACAAATTTCAAACCCTTCTTTAGAGGTTATATTTTCAAAAATCCTTTCTAAGCGAAATCAAAAATATTTAACTCTAGTGCAAGAAGTATGCATTTTAATTTCTGATAAAATTAAACAGACGCATGTTAATAAAGCAAGTAGGTAATATGAAACTTGAGTGAATTTTAATACAGTACCTGGCAGAAAATATCGACCTTTAGAAAGAGATAGCGGTTTCGTAGCGCTTCGTCTCTGTTGTTGGGATTGACAAAACGTCACATAGGTGTGATGGCACATAGGAAATCTCCTTCTAAAGGTTGATGTACAAATTTTCTACTTTACATTATTTTATAGCTAATAGTTACAATGTGTGTCATATTTTGTGCCACGCGTGCCAAAGGTTTGCAAACCCCGATTTAACACGACAGGGTCGTCTCTCTACAAAAGCACTCTTGGAAGAAAATAAAAACGTTACACGTAATAAAAAGAGAAGCACATTTCTCGACGTTTTCTTTTTATGACTTTGCATTACAACTACTTAACGGTTTTATGGAAGACAAATAATAAATACTGCGTATTAAATCCATTATCTTAATGTTTGAAGAGATTCTTGTATATAATATCTGTATTTTATTTTAACTGTATATTATGATCATTGACTTATATATTACTTCGTGTGGACAAGGTTATTGAACAAACGAAATGGCATCGACTCATTGGTGCGTAAGTGTTAATAATGCACCAATGCAACCTCAGTGACGTCTGAATTTCAAATGGGTCGTTCATTAGTATCTAAGAGGTGGTGCTGATTTATTTGGTTTCTAAACCATGTTTTTTATTTCGCTTGACCATATCTTGTCATTTATATCGATGATTATGATTCACATTAATTATTTTAGTGAATTTTAATACAGTACCCGGCTTTGGAATTTTTTTTTACAAATGTCGGCTCGGTGGGGACTTTCACATTTCATTTAGAATGATGCAGTTATGCATATCTCTACAAATTTTCAGCTCTATGCGAATTATAGTAACCTTAATTTGTCTGAGCTATAAGTCAGAATAAATGTTTCCTTCCTATTTTCCCAGGATCGCTTCACAGTTAACGCGAAAGAAAGCAAATCAGTGTTAACCTACATACCAGTCTCCGACATCGACTACGGCACATTGTCGTGTCGGGCGACCAACCTGGCTGGGCAGCAGGTATCGCCGTGTGTCTACACACTGCTACCTGCGACGAGACCCGACCCGCCTTCCAACTGCTCAGTGTATAATCTCACTGATGACTCGTTGGATCTGACGTGTCTTGCAGGTAATTTGATTTCTTACGCAATACTAGCTACGTTACAAAATGTATGGCACTCTTTGGAATGACACAAACGCGTGACGCGCAGTCTCTTGTTGCATTTTGGTTAGTTGATTGGTTGTATCGAATCTCGAAGTTGTTGGATCTAAAGTTACTTACAGGAGTTACCTACAGGTTATATATATATCCAATCATTTATAAATTAGCTAAATCAAACCTAATGGCAGTTAATGGCGATATTTTTCGTAATTGCAGCTATCAAAATTATCATAAAGTGTACTAAGTATTTAATTTCTGATTATGATAATTCTTTCGAATTAACTTTATTAGATCATACCATTTGACATCTATTCATGTGAGGTATTGCTGATACTAATACTTTATTTTTTTTATATTTACAATAGGTTACGAAGGCGGTCTCCAGTGTACATACATAGCAGAGGTCTGGGCCAACGAGGGTTTAGTTACAAATTCAACGAACAAAGCAACAGTTTGGAACCTGAGGAGGCTTGGTGCTAAAAGACATCTCAAGTTGGTGGTGTACGCGGCCAATGCTCGGGGGAGATCCGAGCATGTGACGTTCACTGTTGAAACTGCGCCGAGATTAGCGCCTAGAACTGGTAAGAAGATTTTTTGACATTTAGGGCTGATTTTTAAATCATCAGATAACCTACTTAACTGAGGAAAAAATTTGACACGAGTTTCATACTTAAATTGTCAAAAGCAGTTATTCCTCAGTTAAAGGTTTATTTGATGACTAGCTGATCTTCGCCCGCGTGGACTTAGATTTTTAAAAATCCCGTGGAAACTTTTGATTTTCCAGGACGAAAAGTAACCCATCCGTAGTAGCCCGTCCCCAGGATGCAAGGTATCTCTGTACCAAAATTCGTAAAGACAAAAATCCTGTGCAATCACTACGATTTAGGAATGCATTTCGCTACATCATCAGGGCTGAGGAGATGGGTCCTCGAGTTCAACGATAGTCTAAATTTTGTTCGCTTGGGCATATCTTGTCATTTATATCGATGATTAACATAGTATAAACTAGTGGTTGGTCCCGAACTATGACGTCGCATTCTGTGGATATTGGGGCATGCATTTTAGTAATATGTTTGTCCGTTTACGAATTTAGTCATATCTCTTATTGAAAGTATAAATAATCAAACTACTTATATGAATTTTGATAAAATGTACATAAGCAATCATATTTCTATTAGTTGTGGGCTTTAAACTATCTTAGATCGTTTGTAATACCTTGATATTTCAAGCTCCATGTCGTACTTTATTTTGCTATCTGTGATACATTAACATAATTTGTCATTAAAACAATTTATTCAAAGTTGTTGAAACAGAAACTTCTTATTTCCAGTCGCTAAAAGAACAACTGTCAGAAATTAAGCGGATCGCGGAGATAATAATTAATTATCACGTTAAGAAAGGGATCCCATCCCACCTTCAAGATCCGCCATAATTAGCTTGAGTCATGACGTCATTACTCAGTGTCAATTAATATGTATAGGGTGGCCTCTTGCCAGATAAGAAGGTAGATACTTTGATTGATTTACCGAGATAATTATATTGAGCTACCCTTATTACCGTTTACTTATTAATTAATGATGATAGCCGATTTGGCGGCTATTAAATTAATAGCAACCGATTAATGACTAATTTATTTACCAACAGGTTTTCACTTCAATTCACTATTACTGGATTCCTATTTTAATAAAAAGTAAAGAAACCTGTTGAATCTAAATGTGAATTGCAATAATTAATTGAAAGCTATAGCGACCCATGTAGTCCGTTAATTTTTTCTTTTGTAAGAATTGATGTCAAATGCTTTTTAGACAGCATAATATTGCACTTATTAATTTTTATTTTTATTTTTTATTTTTTTATTTTTTAAAGAATATTAGCCATTTTAATCATGACTAGCATTCCACTTTTCCCCTCCAACTAAGCGTAAAGCTTGTGCAACAATAGTGCAACGGGTGGGGTTCGAACCGTCGACCTTTCGGATTTCAGTCTACTTTTATAACCGTTGAGCTATTGAGGCTTGAGATTGCGACTCTTATTTTAACATAGAAGTCACTCGCGTATCCAAACTGTACGATTGCTAAGCTATGGTAGTATTTTATTTACCAAAGCTATTTTAGTTTGTGTAAATCAGTTCCACATTTTTAGCTGTTCGAAAGAGCTGCGGCAGAGACGTGAATGACTGTTTTTCTGTTCCCAACTTTCCATTACAAATTGTAAAATCTACTTATGCTTTGAAAACGGAATTACAGTTAAAGCAAAAACACTTTGGAAATTTTACCGACCATGAAAGTACTTCTGAAAAGTTATTCCGAAAAGCAAAATGCAACCGCAAAGTAAGCGACAAAACAAGGGGAAATAAAACTTTTTATGTGTTCAGTTTTTGTTCTGAATATTACCGGAGCAAAAGATGTTTGCTTAGCATGAAAAATATGCTTGTTGTACGAACATTTTATACTATCCGATCCGATATCGGGGTGTGTAAAATGTATACATTTTTACAATATACCTTTTACATTGTTCGCTCTAACGATAGTGCATAATCATCATCATCATCAACAATCGATAGATGTCTACAGCTGGACATTTTAGGGACATCTCTTGTAGGGACTTCCACACGCCTTGTGGCATCCTGCGACGCGTTTGATGTCGTCCGTCCACCTAGTGGGGGACAACGCTGCGCATTCTGATGATGATGCATAAACTTTCTTAATGTACGAACAGATTTCTTCTTTGATAGAGTTCAGATCAACGTAATATCGTGTTATCCAGTATAAAATCTACAGGTAGCTTAGATTTCCAATTTTATTTTGCCTCAATTATCTATTATCTTATTTTTTTAAATATGGATCGACGGTTATATATCAGCCATATTACCAGCATTGGTGTCGTTTAAAAACATACAATACCTTACTCATTAGGTATGATTGTTCTAGTATCCCGCAAAGCTTTAGCCATAGAGTTATTGAAACTAATAAGTGGATAACTATGTTTAAAGAATACGAATATTTTTTCAAACTCTTAGCATTAATTCTAACCCGTATATTTATTCCGGCCTCGCCCCACGAATATTACGGTTGGCTGAAAGTAAAGGCGTTGCCGTCGCTATGAAAACGGCAATTTGGCTTAAATTCAAGTGTCAATTTCAGAGCTTAATCGAGTTGTGATGAGAATGTTATTCTTATACTGCAATAACCCGTTTATATACGACGAATACAATCCGTTTTAGGGGGTTAATGCGATATTTTGTAATTTACTGTTAGCGCGATTGTGAAAGCCGTTCATTCAGTGTTCCTAGTTGGAATACGTTGATTATAACCAAATATTCACAAAATTTTACATTAATTAAGTAGCGCACAAATTGTTTAGTAATGATTTCCGAACTAAACGACCACATTCATAAATTCTATTCATAACAATTGTAGTTTGTAGGCATGTACAAGTAGTTTTGTACATCCATACTTCCGCCATACTTTTTTATGTTATAAAATGTGAAGTTTGTCTGTCTGTTGGTCTGCTAGTTTTTCGCGGCCCATCTGTTCACCCGATTTTGATAAAATTTGGTACAGAGTTAGGTTAAATCCCGGGGACGGGTTTAGGCTCTTATCCCGGAAAAATAACATGTTCCCACGGGAAAATAGAAAATTCACAATATCATCAACCGATAGACGTCAACTGCTGGAGATAGGTATCTTGTAGGGACTTCCACACGCCACGGTCTTGCTCCGCCTGAATCCAGCGGATCTCTGCGACTCGTCTTATATCGTCCGTCCACCTAATTGGGGTCTTCCTACGCTCCGCCTTTTGGTGCGAGGTTGCCATTCCAGCACCTTGGGGCCCCAACGTCTATCGGTTTTATTTTTTTATTTTTTTTATTTTATTTTTATTGAAAAGGTTGTTTATTGAAATGTGCCCTGTTTATTGCCACTAACTGGGTATTTGCATACTTTTGAATTTGATAAATATTATTACTTTATTATAAACAAGGATAAAAATAATTACGTACACTGAAAAAATAATTAAAATCCAACAAAGATTTACAAAGTTACAGGCATTTTAATTTTGGAGTGGGAGGGTCTTTTATCCCTTTCTCGCAAAACGAAAATTTGTATGAAACCGCACGAAGCTACTATGGCATTAGTAGGTGTGACGTCAAACTGCTGTATCGCTATCTCTGTCTAATCAGAAATATTTAAATGCTTATAACTTTTTTGTTATTTGATCAATTTAATTAGTTTTTTCAGTTTACGTCATTATTTTCGTCGTCGCAACGGAGCAACGGATTTGACGTGATTTTTTGCATGGGTATAGTTTAAGACCTGAAAAGTGACATAGGCTACTATTTATCCCGGAAAATGAAAGAGTTCCCATGGGATTTTTAAAAAACCTAATTACACGCGGATGAAGACAGGTTGCGGGCATCAGCTAGTTCACAGTAAATTGAGTATATTTTCAGCGAAATTTATTTTTTAGCTCGCTGAAAGTGTTTCTATTGTTCACAGAAGCGCAGGAAGCGTGGGAGGTGAATTGGGCGGTCGGTGGAGTGCTCGGCGCCGCGCTAACGGTTGCCATAATCTTGTGCCTGGCCTTAGTCGCCACGAGGCTACGACCCAGGTCTCGGGATTATGAAGGTATTTATATAAAACTTAAATTTTTTTTTACAAAAAAAATAAAAACCGACTTCTATACACAAACACTAAAAATTGAAAAATAATTTAATTTATTACCGAATATATTATGTATACAAGAGTTAATATAGTTCCATAATAAAACTTTTTGGTGCCGGTGCCAATTAGCTTTAGCTGCGCGAATCGTCTAGACTTCATATTTTTATGAGACTCCACAATGGCACCTTATTGGCACCGACCCCAAAAAATATTATTATCGAACTATATTAACTCTTGTATACATAAATATATTCGGTAATATATTAAATTATTTTTCAATTTTTAGTGTTTGTGTATCGAAGTCGGTTTTTATTTTTTTTGTAAAAAAAATTTATTTCACAATTTTTAGTGGCCCCATGGAATTATGCTATGACTGGTTGAAAATCTACTGTTTACTAAGCTATTACACTGATCGCGAGCAATTTACTCTTATCCGTTGAGGAGTTCCAGTATCTATCTTCGAAGATGTTCATCAGATCTTCACCAAATTTAAATGGGACCAACTTTCAAACAAAAAAAGAATTTTCAAAATCGGTCCAGGCGTCTTCGAGTAATCGGGGAACATACATAAAAAAAAAAAAAAAAGATTCCGATGAATTGAGAACCTCCTCCTTTTTTTGAAGTCGGTTAATAACGCTAAGCCAATCGCTCGGAGTTGCTCCCAGAGAAACGAAACAATTATTATTGACTTTAAAAAAATCTTTAACTCATCATTACGTCATTTACGTTTATATTATTGTGTAGGTACCTGCTGAATTCTATTCCATGTATTAATCAATGTACTTACCTACAGTACGCAGCCGAAAGTAATGTACATCGAGCTTTAGAAGGAGATAGCAAATTTGTAGAGCACCGTCTCTGTCGTTGAGTCCGACAAAACGTCATATAGGTATGAGTGACAGAGACAACGCTCTACAATGCCGAAATGTCAGTCTAAAGGCTGATGTACATTACTTTCGGCCGCGTACTGTACTTACTGCTTGATGCGAATTTTACTTCTTTTTCTTTTTTTTTTTTTAAAGAATATTAGCCATGTTTAATGACTAATATTCCTCTTTCCTCTCCAATTAAGCGTCAGGCTCAAGCTAGGAGTAGGTACGACAATAGTGCAACGGGCGGGGTTTGAACCGTCGACCTTTCGGTTTTCAGTCCACTCCTATACCAGTTGAGCTATTGAGGCTCTCAACTTGTTTCTTAGAAATAATAAAATTGCTCGAGGAAACAGAATAAAAAATGATCAAGAGAAAAGTTCGTAATACGATACTTATTTACAGTGACAATGCAATCAACGAAGAACCAGAAGGCTTCCTTACAGAAGCGATGCTCTCCGGACGACCGTAATCCCGACCTCATTCCCCTTAGCAAAGGTAATTTTTTCTTCTTATAAATTGTACTTCTGCGTTTTTAAACCTCTCTATCTGTCGGACTATGTTAATAAACTCATAGCTAGAACCCAGAGCCGTAAGGCGAGTGAAAAATATCAAATGTAAAAAGTTTTTGCTTATGTCAAAATGTCATGTGTGGGTTAAGGAACTTTGTGAACTTTGTTAATTAATGAAATAAAACGAATAGAAACATCTCAATTGTGTATTTAATAACAGTATCGTAATATAAAAGTGATATAGTGCTACGCGAAACGTTCATGGTCCTAAATCGAACCGAATTCTTTGTGAAACAAACATCGGAATTCTGAAGAAAGTAAAAATTACGCTAAAGTGAGGTTACAATGGATCTTGTTCAAGTCCAGGAAGAGTTAAGGTCACAAATAGACAAACTAAGAACAAATTACAAAAAGTGTTCAAAGGAAAGATTAACTCGTCAGTACATTGAAACTAGATTGCAAGCTTTAGAGTCTAAATATAATAATTTTACCAAAAATCATGTGGAGTTGATTAGAAATAGAAGCGCTGTAACAAATGATTACTTCAGCCAGGATGTATTTGGAAATTTAGAGGAGTTTTATTTAGAATTTAAGACAGAATTAAAGGAAAAGCTTGAGAGTTTTACTGTGAGACGACAAAATGATAGTTCTTTCAATAGTAGTAGTGCCAATGGAGAAAATCATAGTATAAAATTACCTAAAATAACTTTGCCCACCTTTTCTGGGAAATATATGGAATGGCCTACGTTTCATGATCTTTTTGAGTCCCTTATTCATGAAAATTCATCATTAACTGACGTAGAGAGGTTACATTACTTGAAAACACACCTTTCTAATGAAGCGGAACAACTACTGCGGCATATACCCATTACAGCGAGCAACTATGAACAATGTTGGACACTACTAAAATCAAGATATAACAATAAGCGATACATAGCTAATAGCATATTAACTAGATTAGTGGGACAAAAGGCATGCTCAACGGAATCCTCACACGGGGTGAAGCAAATACTAGATACAACGAGCGACTGTCTTAATGCACTTTCAAATATTGGAGTGGATGTTTCTTCTTGGGATATACTTATCATTCATCTCACTGCGCTAAAGTTAGACACTGAATCTAGAAAACAATGGGAACAGAAAATTAGTAATCATTCAGATGTTTTACCTACACTTGTGGAATTCAAATCATTTCTGGAGTCTAGATTCAGAGCGCTTGAGTTTTTAGAGCCAGTGAGAAGGGAGAACACCAAAGAGAAGGTTGAGAAACCAAAGGCATTTACGGTTACAGCTACACAATGCCCCTTCTGCTTAGAAAATCATTTATTGTATCAGTGCAAGGAATTTAGTAAGACGGGTTACACAGCACGGCGGGAATTTGTGGAAAAGAAGAGGCTTTGTTTCAATTGTTTGGGGGATAATCACCCGGTTTATCGGTGCAGAAGAAACACAGTTTGTAAGCGGTGCTCCCGTCGACATCACTCGCTTTTACACCCTGAAGGGACTACGAGCTGTGCCACTAAGGCTGCAAGCACGAGTGGCGGGCTCGAGGCAGTGCCACAAGATGTTTCTATGGAACAAAGTGATACAAAGGGAAGTGAGCAGGACATTACTAAAATCGCTACACATTTTGCTAACAATTCAAACTGTTTAACTGGCCATGTAATGCTGGCTACGGCTTTAATTAAGGTTGATTGTCGTAGAAGTAGTTATACACTTAGGGCGTTACTGGATCAGGGTTCTCAGGCCTCATTCATTTCAGAGCATGCGGTACAATTATTGGGGCTCCGAAAACAACCTGTCAAGGGTTTAGTTTCAGGTCTGGGGGGAGATCAACTTAGTATGGAAATCAAATATATGGTTACTTTTAAAATACAGTCTATTCATAACTCATGTAATTTTAATATTCAAGCTTATGTTTTAACAAAATTGTCATCCACATTACCTGCATACCAGATTAAAATTACTGATTGGCCTGAAATGTTACACTTACCATTAGCTGATCCGGACTACGGAAAGCCTCAAGGAATAGATGTGTTGTTGGGGGCAGAGATTTACGGTCAAATTCTAGTTGATGGTTTGAGGAGGAATCCAGAGGGCACCTTGACTGCTCAAAATACATTGTTCGGTTGGATTCTATCTGGTCGTGTGTTAGACTCACCAGATAATTGCTTCAATAATATTATCAGTATGCACATTCAAGATGACTCTATTAATACATTACTTCGTAGGTTCTGGGAGCTCGAGACTGAGGTACCGAAGGAGCTGATGTCGAAAGAAGATGAGATGTGTGAAGCGTATTACAGTTCAAGAACTACTAGGGATGGCAGTGGTCGTTACTGTGTTAAGCTACCTTTTAGGGAAGCAGATCCAAAGAGTCAGTATGGAGAATTTAAGAGTATTGCGGAGAGAAGATTAAAGTCTTTAGAGAAGAAATTTGAGAAAAATCACTTCTTGAAGGAAGAATACACTAAAGCAATGAATGATTATATAAACTCAAATCACATGGAGCGTATTACTGAAGAGGCAGAAATAGAAAAGCCTAACTGTGTTTATTTGCCTCATCATGCGGTGATTCGGAATGACAAAACTACTTCTAAGGTTAGAATAGTTTTTGACGCTGCCTGCAAGGGAATCCATGGAAAATCATTAAACGATGACTTGTTAGTGGGTCCTAGATTACAACCAGACTTGCGCCACCTCATCATGAGGTGGAGGACTCATGTTATCTGTTTCACGGCTGATGTTATCAAGATGTATCGCCAAATTTTGGTTGATAAGGCAGACACCGACTATCAGCGCTTGTTATGGCGCGAGAAACCGGACAGTGACATAGGAATCTATAGGATGTTAAGAGTCACATTCGGAGTAGCATCAGCACCGTATCTAGCGGTTAAGACTCTTCAACAAATTGCAAAAGATGAAGGTCACGCCTTTCCCCTGGCAGCTGAAATCGTAGCAAAAGACTTTTATATGGACGACTGTCTATCGGGTTGCAAAAATGATGAGGAAGCTTTGGAAATCTATCATCAGATGGTTGGTCTTTTGCGAAAGGGAGGATTTGAGCTTCAGAAATGGATGAGTAATAGCTCTAAATTAATGGAGCTTATTCATAGTAATGCGAAAATAACTAAAAGTTTCAACACAAATGATGAAGTGGTAAAAATTTTAGGTCTCTCTTGGAATGCTACTAAGGATGTTTTTCAATACACGGTAAATTTACCGAAGCAACCCAAGTCAGTAACTAAACGAGTTATTTTATCTGATATATCTCGCCTATATGATCCATTGGGTTGGATCGCTCCGGTTGTTATTCAAGCGAAGATATATATGCAGAAGCTGTGGCTGAAAGGTCTTTCATGGGATGAGGAAGTACCACGGAGTCTTTTAGATGAATGGATTAAATACAGAACCAGCTTACCTTTATTGAACAGTTTTGAAATTTCTAGATGGATTGGTGTTTGTGACTCTGCAAGCGTCGAACTTCATGGATTCTGTGACGCCTCCAATAGTGCCTATGCAGCAGTAACTTACCTGAGAGTGGTTGATGAAGCCGGTGTTCATGACGTACAGTTAGTAGCAGCACGAACCAAGGTGGCGCCGGTGAAGCAAGTTTCGACACCACGCTTGGAGCTTTGCGGTGCGGTGTTACTTGCTAAGTTACTTTCAGAAGTGTCCACGGTGCTTAATATACCCCAAGCGAAATTGTTTGCATGGACTGATTCAACAATTGTTTTGGCCTGGTTGAAAGGAGAACCAAACCGTTGGAAGACATTTGTAGCCAACAGAGTCACCGAGATTTTAAATGTACTCAACAATGATCAGTGGAGCCACGTGCAGTCTGGAGATAATCCTGCAGACATGGCTTCTCGGGGTCTTACTCCAGAAGAATTGATGAGTCAACAGCAATTTTGGATGCAGGGACCTCAGTGGCTGCGGGAGGATAGTATTCCAGTTTCTAGTAATGTTACTACAGACACTCACTTGGAAGAAAAGCAAGTTAAGTCACACATGGTAACTGCGGATACAGTTCAACCTATGGCAGTGTGGGATAAATACTCTTCATTGAAGAAGTTAATCAGAGTCATAGCGTATTGTAAAAGATTTATCTCAAAATTGAGGAATAAAAATACACAATTTTCAACTCATCTTACAGCAAGGGAACTAGACGAGGCTACCACAATGTGCATAAAGCAGTGTCAAGCAAGTGCTTTTCAAGAAGAAATAACTCAATTACTTAAAGATAAATCTGTAAAGAGATCCAGTAATACCTTTTCCTTGTGTCCCCTTTTGGACAAGGACGGAGTTATGAGAGTTAGAGGACGTATTCAACAAAGTAGGGAGGATTATGACACCAAACATCCAATCATCCTACCTTATGGACATCATATATCCAAGCTTATAGTGGCCAACGCACATGAAGAGACACTGCATGGAGGTCCACAGTTAACGTTAAATTACATTCGCTCAAAGTTTTGGATTATAAATGCTAAAGGTTTAGTACGGCAACACATTAAGAAATGTCTTAGATGCACTCGATATAGTTCCTCTCACCAACATCCTTTTATGGGAGAACTACCAAGTTCGAGAGTCCAACCAAGTCGGCCTTTTAGTAAGAGTGGTGTGGACTACGCCGGCCCTGTGAATATCAGGATGTCAAAGGGTAGAGGTTGCAAAAGTTATAAGGGATACATTTGCCTTTTTATTTGCATGTCTACAAAGGCGATTCATCTGGAGGCGGTTACAGATTTAACCAGTGAAGGTTTCCTGGCCGCATTTAGACGATTTGTGGCGCGCCGAGGAAATTGCCAGGAAGTTTGGAGCGATAATGGTACGAATTTTGTCAAAGCTGCCAAAGAGCTGCGTAAATTGTTTCAGGCAGAAGATTCCACGGTGATGAGTGAAGTTGCTGCGTCTCTAGCTAACAATGGCACGGAGTGGCATTTCATTCCCCCACGGGCTCCAAATTTTGGGGGATTATGGGAGGGAGGAGTGTGCTCCACGAAGTACCATCTAAAACGGGTTCTGGACGGAAGCACTTTGACTTTTGAAGAGTTATCTACTGTTCTGGCGCAAATTGAGGCATGCCTCAATTCTCGCCCCATGTATAGGTTGCCATCAAATCAAGCAGACTCCTCGCCCCTGACTCCAGGTCATTTCTTGATTGGTGAACCCCTACTGACCGTGCCGGATCATAAATATGAAAACTGTAAAGTCAGTAATTTAAGAAGGTGGCAGATGACACAAAAAATGGTTCAGCAGTTTTGGCGAAAGTGGTCTCAGGAGTATCTTAGTACTCTACATAATAGATATAAATGGACTAAGATTATTCCCGAGCCTAATGTAGGTGACATTGTTTTAGTGAAGGAAGATGATCTCCCTCCGTCCAAATGGTTACTTGGTAGAATAGAGTCTAAACACCCTGGTCCAGATCAAATAACTAGAGTAGTAACTTTGAAGTGTAAAGGATCTAAATTTAAAAGACCTGTTTCAAAATTGTGCGTTTTGCCAGTAACAGACTAACTAAAATGAATTGTATTGTGATTGCTTGTGAAGGTTCATTGTGTTTTCATTCAATTTAGTTAAAGTTTCATGTTTTTAGATTTATCTATGTATTTTGTTGTTTTCTTATCTTCTCTTATGTATCTGATGATGAATTTAAGGACACCTTAGGTGTCCTTGGTGGGCGGCATGTCGGACTATGTTAATAAACTCATAGCTAGAACCCAGAGCCGTAAGGCGAGTGAAAAATATCAAATGTAAAAAGTTTTTGCTTATGTCAAAATGTCATGTGTGGGTTAAGGAACTTTGTGAACTTTGTTAATTAATGAAATAAAACGAATAGAAACATCTCAATTGTGTATTTAATAACAGTATCGTAATATAAAAGTGATATAGTGCTACGCGAAACGTTCACTATCAGTAACCTTATTATAAATGCGAAAGTGTGTTTGTTTATTGGTTTGTCCTTCAATCACGTCGCAACGGAGCAACGGATCGACTTAATTTTTTGCATGAGTATAGTTTAAGACCAGGAGAGTGACATATGCTACTTTTTATCCCACGAATTCAAAGAGTTCCCACGGGATTTTTAAAAAACCTAAATCCGCGCGGACGAAGTCGCGGGCATCAGCTAGTTTTTAATAATTGTCTTCGTTGTAAGTATAAACAATAATATATGACAGCAATCAAGGAATTTCGTCCCATAAAATTCTATACTCTTCGAGGAAAGCTGGAAGAAAATATTTAGAAAATATTTAACCACTTCAGTTAGTCATAAGTTGACTTAATGTATTATGTTTACCTATGCTTTATAATGTAACTTTTATTTTATTGTATATTTTAATTGTGTATTATTTTATGTCTGACAATAAAAAAACTGTTATTACTATTATTTTAGATGCGATAAAAGATGCGGTGCAAAGGAAGATTTCCGATTTTATCCGCCCACCCCTCGCAATAAGCGTTAATTTTTTTGCGTTCTTGGTTACTTCCCTACAGATATTTCTACTATTTCTTATGGGCGTGATCTATTGGCATATTCCTGTGACTATTCAAACTGAAGACTATGTGAAGTTGGTTCCCCTGTAATGATACGACCGTATATCTATCATTTAGTATTGTCAGGAAAAGGACGAAAAAACGTAATTGACTTCTCCATTTTAAATGATAGATTTATCGTTTAACTTGAAAAACACTCAACGCTCTGTGCCACTTGTTCATGACAGAGGGATCTTCTTACAAAACGTCGATGCTTTGACGTCACTGGCAGGCGTCAAATGTTCTTACATTTGACGCAAATTAGGGCTACATTAAAATACATATAGCAATATTTTTGTATGATTTCACGAAATTTGATATATCGTCGATTCAGGATCAAAGTCAAACCAAGAGTTCCCTCACTCTAGTTCACTCTGTCTGTGCTCAAATTCTTATTCGATCTAAACTAGGTTAGTATACTGCATACTCGAGATAGGTAGAATAGATAGATATTACCTACGAGACCTACCAGACTACCAGATGTCTCAAGTATGTATACCTTTGCTTGCTCGATTACATTTCGAAGAAATTGATTTGTAGTTTGTAAGACAACATTTCACATTGAGTTCACGGCTCATTTACTTTTATACAGCCCGTTTCTAAACGGTCCACTTGTGAAGATAAGATCATATCATTAGGCGTAATGGAAACTCAAATGAGTGCGTCCTTACATGAGAATCCCGGCGGCTTTCTTTCGCTATCATGGACAGCCCATTTACTTTTGTTAAGCCTTTGCCTATTTAATGCTTACGTGCCTTATTCTATACCAAGGAATAGGTGATTAGAAAGGTTAGAAAATGAATGAAATACGTATTTATTAGTTCAAAGTGATGATTAGCATTTTTCTGCCTTATTGAGGGTAATTTTTTGTATAGTTAGTTGTATCAAAACTTGTGACAATTTTTTTAATCATCTCTCTATATAAAAATGAATCTCTAAATGTGTTGCTGATCACAAATCTCGAGAACAGCAGAACCGATTTCGCTAATTCCTTTTTTATAATATTCCTTCAAGTACGAGGATGGTTCTTATGGAGAGAAAAATTAAAATAAAATTATAAGTATTAAAAAAAAAAAATTAAAGAAAGAAGAATTATTTATAGTAATGGACATATTATAGCCCATTTATGTTTGTTAAGCCTTTGTCAAGAAACGTACGTGGACGAAATCCCGGCCATCGTCTGGTAGGTAATATTAATAATTTCTTTACCTATATATAAAAGAAAAAGCTGACTGACTGACTGACTGATCTATCAACGCACAGCTCAAAGTACTGGACGGAACGGCTAAAATTTGGCATGCAGATAGCTATTATGACGTAGATATCCGATAAGAAAGGATTTTTGAAAATTCAACCCCTAAGGAGCTATTGAAATTTGTGTAGTCCACGCAGAAGTCGCGGGGATAAGCTAGTCAAGTATAAAATAATAACAAAATATTTAATACTGCATTTACACGACAAGTAGTGGGTGTCATTTTAATTTGGCGCGACGTGAATGACACTAAAATTAAATTACATACGCGAATATTGCTTTCACACAAGTATTCATTATTATGTAATTTAATTATTTCGAGTATATTAAAATATTCTTGTTATTATGTGTTTGAAATTCACTTTATTCACTACTAGATGATGCCCGCGACTTCATCCGCGTGGGTTCAGGTCTTTTAAAATCCCATGGGAAATCTTTGGTTTTCCAGGATAAAAAGTAGCCTATATCCTTCCCCGGGATGCAAGCTATCTCTGTACCAAATTTTGTCAAAATCAGTTGAATGGATGGGCTGTGAAAAACTAGCAGACAGACAGACAGACATACATACTTTTGCATTTATAATAGGTATTATGTAGGTAGGTAGGTATGGAAACGAAACTTTCAGAGTTTAGTTTTTTTTACACGTAGGTAGTGACCTATATTTTTTGAAATGACAAAGTTATTTAAGGTTTAATTTAGGTCATAAAGTTGATTCATGTATCGAAACGTAGAAAGGTGTTAGTTAGGTATGAACTATAATAAACTATGTCTTTAAAAATTCTAAACTATTCTAGAAAATTTGTTACGAGCAAAATACCTGTGGCGATATCACATTTTCCACTGTGGAGCAGACTGTGGAATATTTCAAAATCTCATTTGTTTTACAAACGAATGCAATTAATTATGCCTTCCGCACGGTACAGCTTACTTACAATGTTGCGAAATGATCCTACTGAAAAACCTGTAGTTTTCTTTACTTAAACACACTAATATTATAAATGCGAAAGTGTGTCTGTCTGTCTGTCTTTCTGCTAGCTTTTTACGCCCCTATTCAACCGATTTTAGTGAAATTTAAGTACAGTACATTTAAATACAGAGATAGCTTGCATCCTGGGGAAGGATGTAGGCTATTTTTTATCCCGGAAAATCAAAGAATTCCTACGGGATTTTAAAAACCTAAATCTACGCGGACGAAGTTTCGGGCATTATCTAGTAGTTTATAAATGACTAGCTGATGCCTGCGACTTCGTGGTACGTGGATTTAGGTTTGAAAAATCCCGTGGGAAAAATCTCTTGGATTTTCCGGGATAAAACGTTCTAGTTTAGATTAAAGCTTTATTAATTTTCCATGATACGCATGATACGATATTAAAACCTTTAGAAAATAAATCGGCTTTAATATTTCGATACATTCTTTACGCCAGATTTATTCGCGTTTACCCCATGAGAGTATTTTGTTAACCGATCGAACTTCTCCCCGGGGCACGCCATTAGATGAATAATTACCTCAGCCGCTATAACCAGTCACGACACAGGGCAATTTAAAAGTTCCTTCCGCGGTAATTCAAGGAAATGCCTGTTTATATTTCGTTTTTTAATTAATTTATTAGCTGACCGCGTTGCATGGTCGACGACACGGCTCGACGTAATAAAACTGTTTGTGGGGCAAATGAAAATGCTATTTTCTTGGTTAACTACCATTCTGTATACCTAAAAGTATTACCGACAAAGCAAAAGTAAAAATTCATATAAGTAACCTTACTTCCCCACTCAGAGTAGCTTAATCGTTACTTAAGTTTTAGTTACAACGAGACAGAGCTATATCTCTCACGTAAATCTGTCTCATTTTATCTCAATCTTAAGTAACGATTAGCTACTCTGAGTGCGGCTGTTAGTCCATTCCATTAGGATGACAAAATGGTAAGAATTTTCAAAACGAAGTGGTCAAGAAGATTGTAATAAAATTCATATTTTGGTCTACCACGTATGCAATAGTGATTTTCTCTCTTTGTATGTCAAAATATTTTGTTCTAGATAATGCCCGCCACTACATCCGCATGGATTTAGGTTTTTAAACACCCGCAGGAGCTCTTCTTTCTTCTATTCTTCTCTTTCTTCTTTCTTCTTTTTTTGTTCTTGGATATAAAAAACCTGTACCCGTCTAAAGAATTAATGCTTATGACGGTCTCAAGTGAAAACACGCCAGTTAGTATTGAATGCAGGTGCAGTTAATATTGCATACAAGAAGGTCTATACCATTGTTATAAAACCAAGCATAGACAAAATCTCACAGTAGTCAGTACTAAAACAGTTTGACACTAAAGAAAGACGAATTATCAAAGTTCTGGCATCCACAGTTACTTAGTATAACACTCGAATAGCGTGATTCAGATTTATTGAATCTAGTTTTACAAGTATCCTCCTGTGATGTGACGACTTTCCAAACTAACTCGTAGTTTCATAAGCAGCCCTGGCATGCATTGTTATAAATTCTAAGAACATTCAACCTTACTTGAAACTGTATCGTGACTACGAAATTGGAAACCATTGATTTTAATATCATCAAGTACAATACGCTATAGTTTGAAATGCCAATCGGGGTGGGGATGCCCCCCACACCCGCACAACCCCCGCGCTAACACAGTGCGGGCGAGCACGGGAGACATGCGGGTATGCGGGGCGTCCCCCCACTTCTAACTCCGATTGCTATCTTGACGTGTCGCGAACTATAAGTTTACAGGGAATTATTGGTTTAAAAGGAATAATATTTTCTCTCTCAAATTACTTACTTAAGTTTCATTAAATACTTGCAAAACTATAATGATACTTATGCTTGATTGTTATATCTTAAGTAAGTAAGTTTGTTCAAGTACCTACTTCATCATTATCAACATGATCAACCCATCACCAGCTCACTACAGAGCACGGGTCTCCTCTCAGAGTGAGAGGGGTTTTGACCATAGTCTACCACGCTGGCCATGTGCGGATTGGTAGACTTCACACACCTTTGAGAACATTATGTAGAACTCTTAGGCATGCAGGTTTCCTCACGATGCCGCGATGTTTTCCTTCACCGTTAAAGCAAGTGATATTTAATTAATTAAAACGCACATAACTCCGAAAAGTTAGAGGTGCGTGCCCGGGATCGAACCTCCGACCTCCGATTAGAAGGCGGACGTCTAACCACTAGGCTGTCACAGCTTAGTTCCTACTTACAAGTTATAAAATAAGGAACTATGCAGGATAACAGTGAATTATTTTTAGATCAAGGAAACTGTGTAGTGTAGTTCACTTTGAACAGGTTCTTTTCTTTTACAAGTTTCACAAATGCAAAACATTGATGACACTTATGTTTGTTTGTTATATTGGAGTTTGTACAAGTAGATACAATATACAAACTATTCAAATAACAAGGATAATTTATTCCTTATTCCATCCCAAGAATTATACTTTTGAGATTTGTTTTCCAAACAACGCTGAGCTTTCAGCTTGAAAGCGCTGTTTTAATTTAATAGTAGTAGTATTAGATGAAAAAGCAAGATGTTTTTTTATTAATATTCTGCTCTGTATTAAGTTTGAATAAATATTGTTGAAACCTTGTAACTAAGTATCAGCTTTAAAGCAAAGTAGCTAATAAATATTTACGGACTCTTCCGTTGCCAAAGGAGTTTTATTTAAATCGAAAATTTTATAGTATAACTAGATGATGCCCGCGACTTCGTCCGCGTGGATTTAGGTTTTTGAAAATCCTGTGGGAACTTCAATTTTCAGGGATAAAAAGTAGCCTATGTCCTTCCCCGGGATGCAAGCTATCCCTGTACCAAATTTCGTCAAAATCGGCTAAACGGTTGAGCCGTGAAAAGCTAGCACACAGACAGACAGACACACTTTCGCATTTATAATATTAGTATGGATATTTGAATGTTACGTAGGCCACAGTATATACTACGTAACATTCAAAATACAGGTAGGCAGTGGCGTGCAACTCATAGAGGCATAAAAGCGCTGCATACCCAAGAAAGAGTTAACTCAGTTGAAATTGCTCAATGCTCATTATCCTTTGGTTTGCTTACCTAACTAATGCTTACCCTGGCTTTAAACCATATGCACGCCACTGCAGGTAGGTACATATATAACAGTAGGTACTACGTATCTAAGCATCCGTTAGTCGACGTCCTCCTCTCAATGCTAAACATGCAGAAAAAAACAACTACCTAACTTGTATCTGAATAAAAAAATAGATATACCCAATATTGATGTGTCTGACAATTAATCTAGATTTTTCATGCAAACACCAATCCTCACGTTCAATGCATTGCATCAGATTTGTCTGATCTGTGTGATAATTTGCCTGTGTGTCAGAAACACTCACATTCATAATACTAGTATGGGATCACATAATATAGTCGATATATTTAATTTAATTTTAATTTATTTAATAAGGAACACTTACAATATAGGTACATATTCTACATTTACCACATAACTTTCTAACACACACTAATATGTATATACACGCTGAAATTTTAGTGGTTGTTTTCCCGCGGCGGAACGATTTGCCCTCAGTAGTACTATCGAAAATTTTGAATTAAACTTAAAAAGTAAAAATGTTTTTGTTTTGAAATAATTAAAAATAAATCATCTACTCGAAAGTGTGAGAAACTGTAGTAACTCACTAGACGTAATGTGAATAGTAGGTAGGTACATCCACTCGAACCGCGCTGCCAATAAAGTGAAAAAGTTTAGAGCAAAATAAGCTCTCGCGCGTAGTGATACGGCATAAACTAGCCTGCACGTACGCGTTACTACTATAGGTTCGAGGTCTCCTTCGAGTTTTGTTTTTCTCGATTGTAAATTTGTCAGTTATGACTCTAATACTGTTTTACATTTATAAATCGATTGTAATACCACGACAAAATCGGAAAAACCACCATCAAAATTTCAGCGTGTATATAAATTAGATACCTATAATATGATATAAATTAGATCACACGTGCAAAGCCGGGGCGAGTCAGCTACTTTAAAATCTAAAACACATGGAAAGTTCTGTTTCACTCAAGTTCCGTGATACAATGACACCAAGTGTTAATTCAATTTAAAAGCGCAAACTCAACAAAAAGAACTTCCAACTTCTTCCTCTAATGGATGGAACAGAACAGCAGTTTGTTCAGCTAATAAGCAAAGTTTCGAAGCTAGGCGACAGTGCCATATAACAATGGAATAGTGGACTAAGAGCCAGCGCTTGCCAGACCTGCGTTATTTTATAAAAGCTGAAAGTTTCTCTGCGTATTGTCCCCAACACAGGGAGGAACGATCAGCGACTATGAAGTTTGGATCATGGTGGCTGCTTTGGCAGGTAACAGGTAATAAAGGTGTTAAAAATCCCACGGGTTGCCACGGTACTAAATGTCTGGCAATACGTTTCGTGATTTCTAATACTATTCCTACGGAAATATAAAAAATAGACTTTATACTTTGACGTAAGATTTTTTTTCGCCTGTTATAACCCAAAGCCACCACGATCCAAACTTCATAGTCGCAGATCGTTCCTCCCTGTGTTGGGGACAATACGCAGAGAAACTTACATCTATCTATATATTATATAAAAGGAAAAGGTGACTGACTGACTGACTGACTGACTGATCTATCAACGCACAGCTCAAACTACTGGACGGATCGGGCTGAAATTCGGCATGCAGATAGCTATTTTGACGTAGGCATCCGCTAAGAAAGGATTTTTGAAAATTCAATCCCTAAGGGGGTGAAATAGGGGTTTGAAATTTGTGTAGCCCACGCAGATGAAGTCGCGAGCATAAGCTAGGCTTTTATAAAATAACGAAGGTCTGGCCCTCGCGGGCTCTTAGTTCAATATAACAATGGAATTGGTTTTAAAATTCTAGTGCAATTTGTCTAACAACATCTGTGACGCACGGGTTTATTGCGCCCGTTTGCGGAACAAATTCGTTTTTGAAATTTTGCCACGTTTCTCTGACTCTATGTATGATTGAATGTGTTATTCATTGTGGAGTTTCATTTACTAAAAAAACAAGAATTATTTTATTTCAATTAAATAAACTATGCGAGGAGTGATAACGTAGTTTATAATATTTTGGCCTTCTATTCAGGGATCTGGGGTGATCTCTAACTTTTCGGAGCTAAGTGCGATTTAAGCCCCTGCAAAAAGGTTTATGATGGAAAAGCACACTATCAATTACTTTTAGTTGCCTGAGTAAAAAATCGTAGAAAAGCATATAAAAAGCGGCGATAGCCTAGTGGTTAAGACGTCCGTATACGGTAGATCGGAAATTTGATCCCAGGCACACACTTCTAACTTTTAGAAGTTATACTGTGTATTTTAAACAATTAAATATCACATGCTTTAACGATGAAGGACAACATCGTGAGGAAACCTGCATACCTGAGAGCTCTCCATAATCTTCTCAAAGGTGTGTGAAGTCTGCCAATCCACACTTGGCCAGCGTGGCGACTATGGCAAAAACCTTGTCATTCTGAGAAGAAACCCTCGCTCTGTAGTGAGCCAGCGATGAATTGATCACGATGAGTTACTTACCTAAGTATTAAGGTGAAATTTCTGATTCATTAAAACCCTACCTTTAACAACGAAAGATTAAAGAATTCAAATTATAAGAGGATACTTACTCGTAATACTAATTCTTAAAACCTTCCTATTAAGCCAAATAGGCCTAGGATTAAGTAAGTGCGATGTCCAAGATTGCGAAGGAATCCTTTGGGCTTTTCATGTAAGGGCGCACTCATTTGAGTTTCCGTTACGGTTAATGTTATGATCTTATCTTCAGTGGGAGTGGACCGTTTAGATTCAAGCTGTGAGTATAAAAATAAATGACCCGCGAATTCAATTCAATTTGGAATGTCTTGCTCGGAGGGTGAATCAATTTGGTTTTGCAAACAATTCTCTGATTCCAATTCTTGTTTTCTAACTATCAACAAATCATCTTTAATATATAAAAGGAAAAGGTGACTGACTGACTGACTAACTGACTGACTGACTGATCTATTAACGCACAGCTCAAACTACTGGACGGATCGGGCTGAAATTTGGCATGCAGATAGCTATTATGACGTAGACATCCGCTAAGAAAGGATTTTTGAAAAATCATCCCCTAAAGGGGTGAAATAGGGGTTTGAAATTTGTGTAGTCCACGCGAACGAAGTCGCAAGCATAAGCTAGTTTAAAATATTTCATGATATCACCTGCAGCGTAGTGGTAAGCTGTGTATGTGGATGGACCCTATTCGATCCCTGGTAGGAGCAGTTTGAAGATTTATTATGATTTTTGAATTATCTCGGGTTTGGCGAGAGGCTTTGAGCTGTAACCAGTTATAGTACGCGACAGGTTAAAATGGCAATCGGTGAGGGAACGCTCCGCACACCCGCACAGCCCCTGTGCGCTCCGGTGCGGACGAGCGCGGGTGACGTGCGGGTGTGCAGGGCGTCCCCCGCCTCATACCCCGATTGGCATCTCAACCTGTCGCGGACTATAAGTACGTGCTACCAGATGAGATATGCCGCCAAATGTCATAGCGTGCTGCCATGTCCGAGAGTTTTCCATAAAATTCTCAAACGTGTGTGAGGTCTGCCAATCCGCACTTGGCCAGTGGATTCCAATCTGCTCAGGTCCAATCCGATGATCTGG
Organism: Maniola hyperantus; assembly: GCF_902806685.2. Lineage (NCBI taxonomy): Eukaryota > Metazoa > Arthropoda > Insecta > Lepidoptera > Nymphalidae > Maniola > Maniola hyperantus. The sequence goes on along the minus strand of NC_048541.1, from coordinate 13,792,139 downwards.
CTTTAGTCCGGATCCGGACTAAACCCTTTTCATGCCAAGAGTACACCCGTGCTCAGTAATGGGGCTGGTGATGGTTTGAGATGATGAGAACGATTAATAACAGATATTATTTTGTTTGTACAGGTATAGATTGCCCGCCCGACCCGCCTCAGTATTCGGCAGTGGTCGCCAAGTCCGAAGCCAAGAATTCAACCAGCTCACACAGTTTGGCGCGATCCCAATCACCGACCTCGCCTGTGTCGAATAATACGCAACATGAGTTACCGGTATGGATTAAGAGTATTCATATTATTCCGAGGATGTTCTTGACATCAGTACCTCAGTACCCTTATTATAAATGCGTGTTTGTTTGTTGGTTTGTTGGTTTGTCCTTTAATCACGTTGCAACGGAACAACGGTTTGACATGATTTTTTTCATGGGTATAGTCAAAGACCAGGAGAGTGACATAGGATACTTTTTATCCCGGAAAATCAAAGAGTTCCCACGGGATTTTTAAAAAACTTAATTCCACGCGTACGAAGTTCGCCGGGTCAGCTAGTTTTCTATACTCTATCTGAGGAAATAAGTTAGTATAGCTCTTTCTCTGTTACGTAATTCCATACAAATGATAGAGAGCAAAATCTCAGTGGGGGCAACAATCTCACCATTTTGAGTCAACAACGAATCGTTTTGTAAAAACGAATGTTTTTTGAAAACATTTTGAATTGAATTGTTTCTTCCTTTGTGATTGCTTGGTGTCTCAAAATAGTAAACGCTCATTGCCCAACGACTCGACTGCTTATTTTTTTTGTCAGTTTTTTGTTCAAGTGAATAGAGCTTCATAAAGACCGTAACAAAATAATTGTGTGAGGAAGATGGATATATTTACTGTATTTTACCGACCAATAAATCAAATATCAGAATTTTAAGAACGATCGTGCTATAAAACTGACTAAGACTAAGATTATAAACTATTTTGACGAACAAGAAAAAATTTTTTTTTTTTGGAAATTGTAATTATGCCTATTTATATATATTTATAAATTTGGAATCCACGGACTCTCTTGCCAAAGGAGCTCCGGTAGGCTGTTTAGGCATGGCTCTCTTAACGATACAATTAAAAGAGCTCTTGCCACCATAAATATTCCTGCGCTCATTGAGCCGGCAGGGATTAGTCGGGATGATGGCAAGAGACCTGATGGATTGACGCTGGTTCCCTGGGAACGGGGACGGGCGCTAATGTGGGACGCAACTTGCGTTGACACATTGGCCCCGTGTCATATCAGGAAGACAGCATCAAGACCGGGAGCCGCAGCAGAAACAGCTGAAAACGGCAAGCGGCGCAAGTATGCCTCTCTTATAGAGAGTTACATTTTTGTGCCGTTTGCCGTGGAGACCCTGGGGCCATGGAGTCTTAGTGCTAAAAATTTTTTACGAGACATTTCACCGCGATTAATAGCCTCAACTGGTGACAGAAGGGCTGGCTCATTTTTTGCGCAGCGGATCAGCCTAGCTGTCCAGCGCGGAAATGCAGCCAGTATTCTTGGCACCATTCCACGCGGTCATGATTTATATAGTAATTAGATAAGGCTAGCTTTAAGTTTTATTGTATTAAAAAAAAAAAAAAACATAACTAATAAAAAAAAAAATTATGCCTACATAATATAATATCTAACATACTACGGAAATTTAATTAGTTTCCGATTAAAATTAAAACATTTAGATTACCACCAGAGAGCACCAGAGATCAATACCATCTATTTGTATAGAATAAGCTTTTTCTTTTGTAAAATTATGGCTGCAATAAACAATTATTTATTTATTTACTTATTCATTTAGATATAGGATTCAAACTGTTTCTATATCCAGTCCATTGTACGTGTGAAAATTAACTCTTTAATTAGAGCGTGTTCAACTGAAAATGAATTAACATAAAATATTTGTTCCAGGGCGACCGCAACGGCGTAAATGGAACTCTGAGGTCGCATCGAGAGGTCGTGACCACTCGAACCCCGCTCTTGGCAGCGCATCAAGAAAGTTGTGTGTAACGATTTTAGTGGCAATAAGGTTTAACTCGCGTTGCGACTTTAGAAATCTGACTGATGTTTTGTTAAAATCAAAACTGTTTTAAAAATTCCAATTGGTTATTTTACTACTTTTGAATTTGATTAATATTATTACTTTATTATAAACTATAAGCAGTTGAACGATCTATATCATCTAGATAAAATATCTGTAGCATAAATAATATATAATTTTTAAAGTCGTAACGCAACTAGGTTAGCTATCAATAAAATAATGTACATTAAAATAAAATGTAAATAAGTGAACATAAATTGTCGGCTAAAAGTCGTTAATAAGAGTTTTTATGTAGCTTAAGTTATATTAGTGAATTGTATTTTAATGGTTGAAGTATGTACATCAAATTCAATTATTACAATTTTAAATCTAAATCAAGAAATACTCTTTTTGGATATTGTAACTTTGACCAATTTGTAAAATATTGAAAGGAAAATTGAAATAAATATTTCATATATTTGTGTTCATAATTTAGTCAATTGTGTGTTCATTGTTTATTTTACGGAAAGTTTAAGGATTTAGATAAACAAAATGTTTTTTAAACATTTTATTTAAGTTCTTTGATATAGTCCATTTCATTTAATATTTAAGTAGCTGTACCAAAGACTTCTATAATATAATTTTTAGCTAGAATATATTTATTGTTTTTCGTTGATTTACCTCATAATTAGAAGTAACTTTACCTTAACTTTAGTTTCTTGTAACATTAACATACTAGCACTTTGATGTGAAACCACACGTTTTATAGAATATTTGTCGCGAAATTATAGAGCAAAGCTATGACTGATAAGTAAAGACATGTAAATAAATCAATACTACTAGTTTAACCTGAGAGTGTAAGAGATTTAGATTAAACTCAACATTTAATGTGGATTAAGTCATTATGGAAATTTAACGAATTTTGTAAATAAATAGCTAAATTAATGTAACAGCAGAACCAAAGTTTTATGTTGGAAAGAATATAAATCTGCATAGGAAAAATGACATACTGTAATTTTAGTTTCACTTTGTAATTTATCTATTTGCCAGTCTAGTTTTACAAAATAATGTTTATAACATTATTTGAATTTAAAAACAATAAACGGGTTATTGTTTTTAAATTCAAGTAAGGTTTTGTTTTCATATATCAAAAATTATAAATTTTGATGTTGGCTCGTCGAGAATGCATGTCATTTGCCAGTAAATTGTAGTTAATTGTAATAATTATATTTTTCTCTTAACTAATGAAATTCAATTTGAAGTTGTGTTATGTAAATACATAATATGTAAATTTTATTAAGAGGCAAGTTTCTACTAAACTGTGAAACTCAATAGATTTGTTTGTTTTACTATCTAATGTAAATGATCAAATAGATAATGATGTATTAAATGTACAAAAATAAAATAATTCTTAAAAATAAATAAGATAAAATTAAGATGCATGTCGATAAGAAAATGAATAATAATACTTATAATAATTGTTAAATTCTATCTATTGTAATGAAATAATCGAAAATTTTGTTAATGTTTTATTACGAAATAACGATTCAATTGTATATTTCATTAGCGAATAAAAGTATTTATTATGAAAAATGAAATTAACTAAAATATTATAATGAGCACTTTATTTTTATTTTTAGTGTAATATATTTTACTAAAATAATAATAATTTTACATTTTTTGGAAAAAATGTGTTATTGTAAAAACGACTAAATATAATAATCTAAACTGAAACCTTTGTCTGTACTGCATATTGTGTCACTATTTACAGCATATGTATAGTTATTCTTATTTATACATCTAAATATATTATATTAAATTCAAAGTCCTGACTGACTGACTGACATATATATCAACGCACAGCCTAAACCACCGGTCCTAGAGACATAAAATTTTAAGGGTGTGTTCTTTGTAAAGAGTAGGTGTCCACTAAGAAAGGATTTTTCGAAATTCCACCCCTAAGTGGGTTAAATAGGGGATGAAAGTTTGTATGAAGTCCGTCATTTTTCAAGTTATTTGCATGAAAATTGGTATTTGGGTATTCGGCCACTAATGAAGAAATACCTACGTGTTTCAGGATTTTTGGAAATTCATCCCCCACCTCGATTTTCTAAATTCCACCCGAGCGAAGCCGGGGCGGGTCAGCTAGTAATATAATAAAAGGTTAAACTGACATTATCTTTTACGAACATTATATTTTGCATAAGTACCTGTAGATTTTTTTAGTAATGCAGGCTTCCAAGAAAATATTTTCATAAATTACACTTGAGCGAAACCGGGCGAGGTCACCTAGTCCTTTTATAATTTAAAAGCAACCTCTTTGTAAGAAATACCTACCTAATTTGCAATATTCTTGCGACAATTTTGTCAGAGGAACTCCAAGGAAATTTTTTCCCAGAAACCTTGCTTTGGTAATATTATGTAACTTATTATAATTACTTAGTAGAGTTTTCAAGAAGAATTTTCCTAAGCGACCGATTAAAATTAGTGAACACAGCCTTTTAAATACAATACAGAATTAAATTTGAAACATACTAAGTGTCGTACTAATTCTAACAGCTTCAAAGAATAGGAGTTTTCTCTAACTTTCCTTAATAAAATTAGTCATTACGTACGAGCATGCTTGATACGGGCAAATCCGATTGTGTGAACGCAAAGTCAAGCTTGCGCGTCGAGAGTGTATCAGTGTTACGACTCAGATTTGCACAATTATCTACCTATCATATTCTATATCAGGAAATTGAATAAAATGAATTGCTCATGTAAAAATTAAATGAATTTATGAATCTATGGATGCAGTAATGATATTTAGTTGTGAATAAAATAAAATTGTGGAATGTTTTAAATGAACGAACAGCATTTTTTTATATGTCTTCATTAAAGTGACTCAAGTATATAATGGCTTGTTTTATTTAAACCTTTCATCATCCTTACAATGTTTCTGCAACAAAAATTAATAACAATGTGCATTACAGGCACTTAAGTACATAATATTATTAAAGTAAAATATCAATCATAAATTAAGTGCTTCAGAAGTGTATAAAACACTAAAGAAATAGCTAACAGGATTCTGAGAACGATATCCAAACTACTGAATTAAAATATTATAATATTAATGTGGTAACAGATCATATTATTATTACTAAAAGGTCCGCTCTTGAGAATATTAAACCAAATCAAAAAATATACTTAACCTTTAAAAACAAAAGTTAATGATGAATGTATAGGTGCATAAGGCAAAGGACAAATCTTTCGGAACGGCTTGGTATTTATTTCAAATATTTAATATTTAGATGTATGAATAATATCCTGAAATATTAGGCAGTAAAATTAGAGATTTTTTATATATTTATATGTATTACATTTACATTGCATCGGAATTCCTTGAATAGTGGGTACCGTGGGCATAATATAAAATTCCGTTACGTCTCTTTCTGGTGAAAGAGACGAACAATTAACTTAAACTTGTGCTCGTCTATAGTGTCAATTTAAGTAAAAAAAATTACAATTAAACTTAAAAGATCTATTAAAATTAGGTGTTGAATTTTATTTCCCATTGATATCAGAAAAGGAACAAATTAACCTCCATTTAATTAACAAGAGTGGCCATACCTAAAATCATTATATCGTTAACACGGGTTCGACTAGTAAAAGTTGTTACTTCCTTTTATCAAGGGCCAGTTGCACCAAAGACGGTTTCCGTTAGTGTTAAAGACCACCAAAGTTCAAGTTGCACAAGTCAGTGTTCTTAGACATTTCCAAATTTTAACATTTAGAAAGAAAGAAAGAAAGAAAGAAAACTAGTTTATTCATCTTATGCCTAAGGTAGGTACAAACAAACTTAAAATTAATGGTTAGTAGGTAGTAGTTAGTAGATAATAAGAAGTATTTAATAATTAATTTAATCTAAAATTAGTTCTTGCACTCACTTGGCACAAGATGAAATTTAAACTTAATCATTATAGAGGTAAGAATACCTACTGTCTTGTGCAACTCTTAGTTAGTCACTTCGCAGTAAGGCGTTTCTTGCTCATCAAATTCTATCGAATCGATTCTATTCTATGGATATTTCCTGCTAAGGGATCAGAGAAAAATTTGGCTCATAAATAACGACACGGCCGTACCTAAAAGCATTGTGTTGGTGATGCAGGTCCGACGTATAAAACGTTTGTGTCCACGTCGGAGAGATGGCGAGGCGTTAAGACCATTTGTTAAGCATTCAATGCCCGGCTATTTATCTCGCCGCCATTGACTGGACCGTCCTCTATCAATGCGGCGTGATCCTCTGGCAATCTATCAACACTGTAATTCCCCGTTTGATCTATATGTCAATAAGATCTATTGGATTTTTCACCTTTTTTGTATGTATGAGAAAAAACCCCCTTTCAAATAAGAATGGGTGTAAATATTGAAAAAATTACCTGAGTAAAATGTTCCTGTAAAATTTGGGGCGAAAAAGAAGATCTTTTTCGTGAATTACCTAAAAAAAGTTCTGTACATGTTGGACCCATATTATGATTATGTTAACTTTTTAAAAAGTAGTATAAGATTTGATAGGAAAATTAAATTTTGTAATGATAATAATTCTTTTATCTTTTTAATATCCTTAAAAGCTGTCTTGCATTAGCATACGGCATCTATGTTCATGTCACTAACTTTGTTCAATTGCATTGTTTTAATGAAAAGTATTGGGTACCTAGTTACTTATTAACTAGGAATTCATTTGGCATATACCGCTTTACTTCCACTATCAGTCTACTCATAATGTTAGGAATAAATAAAAATAAAATAATCCAAGCAATATTTTCTTTAAAAACTATGATGTTTGTTCGCCTTTTATTTGGATTTTATAGCGACGTATTATTTAAATCGAAACTCTTTTGTTTATTATCAAGGTTACACTGTTTGTTATATATCACATTATCTATTGCCGTTGCTGCGTACGAAGTATCTCAAGGTGTAACCAAACCAACGTTACAGTTTATATATGTATGGATGCCGGATTTTGTAGCAAGTGTAACTATATCATTTTTCACAAAGGAAAAATCGTTTGTTAAATTCTGCTCAAGAATCAAAACTATTGACAAAGCTATCGATTTCCACAAAAACAAAATCATACTATCAATCGCAATATTTTATGCTACTATAGTATTTAAATATATCATGGAAAATTTGTGTTACTGTTGTGGTTATAGATTTTACACTTTATTGCATATATTTATAATGTTAAATTTAACAACAAACGTTCTTAGTAATTTAACGGGAGCGGTGTTATTTGAATTGTTATGGTCAAGACTAAAACATATTTCTCGGTGTCTGAAAACAAACTGCTTAATTTACAATTATACCAACAGACAAAAAATAATGATCCTACAGAAATTTATTTTTACATATAAAACATTGATGTGCTACTTTAGTTGTGCAAGCAAGTCATTTAAACCATTGGTAAGCTAAGGTTTTTATACTGTTCAGTAGTTGAAATAACATATGCGTTATTAGGAAGTATTATCTGTAATCTTATTGATGTTTGTATTTTTATTTTGTCACATATGTTTGTAAATGTTGTATTAACTTATAATTGGCGACTACATTTAGTAAGTAATATTTTCAGAATTAAGTTTTTTTTTAAATGTATTAGTGTAAGTAGCCGTTAGTTAATTTAATAAATAAAATAAAATAAAATAATTTTTAAATACTATACCTAGGTATTAATCTGGTATTGTTTTATTTTTCAGATATTCCTTCACCTGATTTTTGGGTGTGGAAAATTAATTTTTTTACATTTATTTTGGAACCACTGTATTTATTAATGAAGTAAGTGTTCATTCATTGTTTAAAATGTTTATAATCATTATCTTATCTTACCCACCTTAACTAGAGTAAAATGAAACGCGTGGGGTGCAAAAGAGCTACTCGTCGAGAAATTTCGCAAAAGCTGGGGTACACGGGCAGAGTAAACGGTAAACTTAACAAGCACTTTACCAAAACTGGTAGAGCATAGGGAACAGTACTCTACCAGTTAGTATAGATCAATACCAGTTATGGTAGAGCTGTACGTATCACTCAACTACTTATGGGAGTAGACCAGTGTTTTTTTTGTTATGCCATAAACGTGGCACGTTAAAAAATACTCTACGAAAATACCACTATCACCAGACAAAAGATTCTGAAATAATAATAACATTAAGTTTCCGCTAAATTCTTATCATAATAATTAATAATATCAGTACTTACCCTTATTATAAATGCGAAAGTGTTTGTTTGTTGGTTTGTCCTTCAATCACGTCGCAACGGTGCAATGGATTGACGTGATTTTTTGCATGGGTATAGATAAATACGTGGAAAGTGACATAGGCTACTTTTTATCCCGGAAAATCAAAGAGTTCCTACGGGATTTAAAAAAACGTAATTCCACGCGGACGAAGTCGCGGGCGTCAGCTAGTTATTTAATAAATTTCAATTTTTAATTTTTAGCATGAACTTCACGTAACAATTGCAGTAACAATAGATGCAATCAGCGGTATTATTGTGATATGTTCTTCTACTTTTTTGCGGAGATGATATTACTAGAATATGATGAAATTAAAGAAACGCTAAGTAGCTTATTGCTTTTTTGTTCAGGTAAATTATGTTTAATCCATACCATACCTACATTTCATATTATAATTTAATGCCGGTTGAACCTGGTCAACCAACCGGCACCTGGAGGAGGTCCATTGAAACAGAACTTAAAAGAGTGGGGTGGGACTCTCATGGAATCATGTTGAGTCAGTAGCTAAAGACAGGAGGGCATGGAAATCAACTACGGCAGCCCTAAGTTCCACGAGGCAATTAAATTACTATCAATATTTTTAAATTTTTAATAGTGTTATTACCCACACTTCAATGATTGATGATGGAGGAGGATGATTCCCTTTAAGTGAAGGTAATAACTCCACTGTGCTGGGGAAAAATAGTAGAAACTAAATTTATTACTATTCCGTTTCAGACACAAACCTACGTCGAACGATATACGAAACCATGGAATACATTGAGACTCGAGCACCTAGATACACCATCTGGCGAATATCCCCTATCGATATCAATTTATTTATTGGCCTTATAAACGTTTGCATTACGTATATAATAGTACTATTACAATTTCGATATTAGCTGTTTAGTTTATTAAATTGTCTTTTTGATTAATTTTAATTATATTACTAACAATCGGTTGTTTAAACATAATATTTTGAACCAAATAATTAGATTTATGAATAGAAACACTATACTATATCGTTTGAAATAAATTTATGTATAAAATGATATATCTCGTATCATTTTAATTTTTTTCAAAAACATCGGCACTCTTTATTGGACTGTAAATTACTTTTACAAATTAAACATTTAAAAGAAGTTTAAGCTAGAATACTAATTAGTCTATAGGCTAGACGGTGTACGGTGGTAAGAATAAAGCTGCTATTGTATGATGGTGCTTTATGGTAGAAAAAATATTTATTGTGGTAGATTCAACATTAACAGAGAGATACTCAACATCATCATGATCCACCCATCGCTGGCTCACTACAGAGCACGGGTCTCCTCTCAGAGTGAGAAGGGTTTTGGCCATAGTCTACCACGATGGCCATGAGCGGATTGGTAGACTTCACACACCTTTGAGAACATTATGAAGAACTCTCAGGCATGCAGGTTTCCTCACGATGTTTTCCTCCACCGTTAAAGCAAGTGATATTTAATTACTTTAACTTCGAAAAGTTGGAGGTGCGTGCCCAGGATCGAAGCCCCGACTTCCGATTAGAAGGCGGACATCCTAACCACAAGGCTATAGGCTAGGCACAGCTTCTACAGAGAACTTTCAACAGAGATACACTAACTATTTGAAAATGAGCTCGAGTTGAAGTGCAGACACCAGACAGTTATAATAATGTCTCACAGTTTCATTAAAATACAGATACGTACACAATTGAGTTCTTTTGAAGTCTGTTAACAAAGCTAGCTAGTGAAGTAAGTGAGCTTACGCACGCTTTCGAAGGCAAGGGCGCTACACCACAACGTCTTCGCAAGTGTTTCATCCTTTCAAAGTGCAGTCTGTCTGTTGTCTGCGCTGTATAGTAGCTACTTTAGTCTGTCTCTCACAAGTTGGCTTCATCATGTTATATTTATAATCTCTTGCACTTAGTACTAGAAGAGACATCATAGAATAGATACAATACAAGTTAAAACATCATGGAAGAAAAAAAAACTTTACAATTTTATCCGAGCCAGTGATTGGTAGAATCCTAATTATTTTTCTACTTGATATAAACGTTTTTAGGGTTCCGTAGTAAACAAGGAACCCTTATTGTTTCGCCATGTCCGTCCGTCTGTCCGTCCGTCCGTCCTCGGTTAATCTCAGAAACTATTAATGCTAGAAATCTGTAATTTGCCATGGGTATAAATATTAATCACGCCGACAAAGTGGTGAAATAAAATTGTGATAAATATATTTTTTTAGGGTAGCTCCCCTACATGTAAAGTGGGGATGAATTTTTTTTTCTCGTAGGTAGAATATAGGGTATCGTTGAATAGGTCTTTTAAAAATACTGTGGGTGTGGCAACATCATTTTTCGATTTCTAAATCCATTTGAAAAATATGATGTTTTAAAGTGCTCATTTTTATTAGAGTCAAGTGTCCCCCCCCTCTATCAGCCAAGTGGTAGTATATAGGAATGTGAAAACATTCACAGCAGTAGTATATAATATAATCAATTTAAAAGAAAAACTATCATGGCTAAGTAGGGTTCACAGGTTAAGGAGTTATATCTGTTTTTCGAGGATTGTGACTACGGAACCCTACACTGCGCGTGACCTTCCTCGCACTTGGCCGTTTTTTTAAATTTTGAGTGTCGAAAAATGAAAATGAATTCCAAATAGAATTTTGAAAGTGGATATCATAAATAGAACATATTTAACTGAAAGTTATTATTTAAATCCAAAAACACTAATAAGTTTAGTTCAGACGTTTTTGTAAATCTAAATATATGAAAGGAAACGGTGACTAACTGAGTGGCTGATCTATCAACGCACAGCTCAAACTATTGGACGGATCGGGCTGAAATTTGACACGCAGATATAGCTATTATTACTTATGACATAGGCATCTGTTAAGAAATAATTTTTGAAAAATCAACCCCTCAAGAGGTAAAATAGGGGGTTTGAATTTGATGTTGTCCACGTGGATGAAGTCGCGGGCATAAGCTAGTCAATCATAAATATCAATCCATTAAATTATAAAAGTAAGGAAAAATTTATAAAAGTACTTACTTATTCCTATCAAGGTGATATATCATGCACTCTAACAAATTATTGGTACCTATTGACTTATTATGCAACTAGATTATACTCGCGACTTCGTCCGCATGGACTACACAAATTTCAAATCAAAAATCTTTTCTTGGCGGATGCCTACGTCATAATAGCTATCTGCATGCCAAATTTCAGCCCGACACCCCAAAAATAAAATGGTAAACAGTAAAACTCATATAGGAAATTTAAAAATTAGAATCACATTAAGCTGTTTTGTTTATAAGAATTGTGTTTGAAACATTATTTATGATCTTTTTTGTGTAATATACAGTGTATTATTATTTTGTTACAGTTTTAAATAGAAATGTGACCAATACAATCCACCTGTTTTTATTGTTCATTTTTCTGTGCTAATAAAACCAGACAAATAGTAGTATATTTCCTGATTGTATCGACATATGAAGTAGTTGAACATTAATCAATATTATTGTTCTTAACAATAATTTATTTGTGTTCGGCTACGCTTTGGGTAATCATGCTCCGAAAAAAATTAAAAGCTATATGCCACAGAATGTCATCCCTAAAACTTATAATGTGCATACGGCTATTGTTCGGTTACTATAACGAAGTGTTCCCATCCAAAACTGTTTGCTATTTGGCAAAAATATATTGCCTTTGTTACTGGGGGTTTTGTCTTCACCACATAGTTTACATTCCCAATGAACTTAATTTAATATTTTTCAATATTTTAATGATTGGGCAATTTATTATAAATGTTCTAATATCAATTTTTACTAATGAAAAGTTACTTAAAGCATATTCTATGATCAAAACTATTGATATAATCATGGGATTCAAGAATAAATATTTCGACTTAATGGTGACTTACGTCTTATTTAGTGGAAGCATTTGTGTAAAGTTTACTATTGAAATTGTTTTTACATTTAATACTGCTAGTTTTTGGGCCATTCCTCATATAACTAGTATTTTGATGTTAACAACAAATCATCTAAGCCTAATTACAATATCAATATCATTCGAAATGATGTGGTCCAGAATGAGGTATTTATGCATTCAAATAAAATTAAAATGCAGTGACAGAAATATCTCTACAGATGATAAGCTCTATAAATTAAAACAATTTATGCACTTGTATAAGAATTTATTGGATGTAATGAGTTATTCAAATAAATCAATAAAGTTTGCGGTAAGTTAAATAAATTATACATTATTGGGTCCAAGGCAAATAAATTTGATTTGACTTGTTTAATGTAAAGTACGCGGCAGAAAGTAATGTAAATCGGTCATTAGAATGACATTTTGGCTTCGGAGATCGTTGTCTCTGTCAGTCATGCCTATACGACGTTTTGTCGGACTCAGCGATAGAGACAATGCTCTACAAATCTGCTATCTCCTTCTAAAAGTCGATGTACATTGCTTTCTACCGCGTACTGTATGTGATTAATGAATACTAGATGAGGCCCGTGAATTGGTCCAAGTGGATTTAGGTTTTTAAAATCCCGTGAGAACAAATGCTGCCTATGTATGCTGCCTCGGGATGTAAACTAACTCTGTACTAAATATCATCAAAATCTGTTAACTGTTAGGCCGTGAAAAACTAGCAGACTATAGACAGGCACACATTCATAATATTAATAGTAATATATAATAGTATAGTATGGAGGATATGGATTATAGTAATAAATACTTATAAATTAATTAAGTAATTTTTAATTTAATTAAAATTATTAATAACTTTGTTTCAGGTTTGTGTCAACTTAATAATTACATCCTTTAAAGTGATTTATTACGTCTATACTGGCATTTCTATATTTATTGCAAGCGTAAGTAAAATTTTAATTTATTAATTAAGAATATTATTTATCGAGATATGTTTCATTTGATACAAGATGATACCCGTGACTTCATCCGCGTGGATTTAGTTTTTTTTTCAAATTCCGAGAGAACTCAAGTTTTTGTGGGAATCACTCATTTTGGTCTCGTTACAGCCCATTCCCATTTGTCGGTTCTTGGGCCCGGATTTTAATTGGATGTTCCAGTAGCAGAACTTTTTATATGAAGCTATTCACACTTGTCTGAACCGATTTTGTATAAAAATGTTCTGCCACTGGAACATCCGATTAAAATCCGGGCCCGACAGCCGATAAGTTACGAACATTACTCTCAAATATAATGAACCATGGGTAAAACCTGTTTTGTTTTTCCAGAACCAAATGAGTACAACTGTAAATGTTATAATGGAAGGAGTTATCGCAATATTCGTAATGTGTGCATCAGCCTTCGTTGCTGAAATGTTAGTGAATGAATACGACAATATTAAAGAAACACTTGGTGAACTACTATTGATGCATAGAGGTGAGGATTCTTCATCATAGTCGTATTCCTCATTGCTGAGTGTTGTCACTCGTTCCATTAATCACAATAATGGCAGGAGTTCTCTTGAGATAATACTTAATGCGGTGGGTTCCCAGATCCTTCCGCATACAAATCACTAAAGAGAATGAGAGTTCGTTTCTTAGGTTTTTAATTAACTTCAAAAAAGAAGGAGGTTCTCAATTCGTCGGAATCCTTTTTTTTAATGTATGTTCCCCGGTTACTCGAAGACGCCTGGACGGATTTTGAAAATCATTTTTGTTTGAAAGGGTATACTTCAAAGATGGTCCCATTGAAATTTGGTGAAGATCTGATGAACATCTTCAAAGATAGATAATGGGACTCCTCAACGCATAGGACTTAATTGCTCGCGATCAGTGTAATAGCTTAGTAAACAAAAGATTTTTAACAGGTATAGCATATTTTAATACCATGGGGCCACTAAAAATTGTGAAATAAAATTTTTTTACAAAAAAAAAAACCGACTTCAATACACAAAATGGGGTCGGTGCCAATGAGGTGCCATTGTAGAGTCTCATAAAAAGATGAACTCTAGACGATTCGCGCATCTAAAGCTAATTGGCACCGGCACCAAAAAGTATTATTATGGAATTATATTAACTCTTGTATACATAATTTATATTCGGTAATAAATTAAATTATTTTAAATTTTTGGTGTTTCTGTATTGAAGTCGGTTTTTTTTTTTGTAATTTTTTTTACAGTTATTATCAGTTGTTAGTGATAATAACCGGAACCGACGCGACGGCTTAACGTGCTCTTCGAGGCACGGAGGACGTGAAAATGACAAAGTGGAATGCCGAGATTTGGCCCAGAAATGCCCAACATATTCTTATTGTGAAAAAATGATATATTCATTGTTAAAAAAATTGAGTTAAGTTATTTAAAACCATTTATCAAGTGGAAAACCTAACTATATGATAGATTTATGCAATTTGAAAGTCGATCCTATGGAAATTCTAAATATATAAAAGGAAAAGGTGACTGACAGACTGACTGATCTATCAACGCACAGCTCAAACCACTGGACGGATCGGGCTGAAATTTAGCATGCATATAACTATTATAACTTGGGCATCCGGTTAGAAACGTTTTCGAAAATTCAACCCCTAAGGGGATTAAATAATGTTGATTCCCTATAGTTTCATGTGTGGGCACCTAAGGGCCAAATTTACTTTGGCCACCTATAATTCCCCTTTGGACCTCTAAAGTCGGTCACCCATCCAGTTACCGACTTGGGTCAACGTTGCTTAAAAATCGCAATCGATTGATATTGAGTCGTCACAACTAGGCCACACGTCATGACGTGAGGATAGGTATTAATCATAATATTACAACTGATTCTAAGATAAAGTATTTTGATTTTTAGATGAAACCTTACATCAACTGATATGGTGCTTTTTGGAATACATTGAAAACCGCCCACCGAAATACATATTATGGCGCATTATCCCAATGGACATAACACTATTTTTAGGTCTTTTAGAAATATGTGTTACTTATGTAATTGTTTTATTACAATTTTATTACTAGATTAATAAAGGATGAAAAGCTTACTGATAATTATTATTTATGCATTTTTTGAATTTATATTTAAGCATTATGAATTAGCAATAACCAAATAATTTAAAAATCTACTTAGTCTTCAAACTCACCAACAAGATGGTCTCATCGTGAAAATGGCCACCGACAGAAGGAAATGGAAACAGCTGATCCATTCGAGGCTGGGACCACGATCCGACGACGTGGTCAAACACGACCACGACCACGAGGCCAGGACCACGATCCTCAGGAATGAAGAAACGACCGGAGAGAGAGAGAGAGATATATATATTATATACAGGGTTACAGGAAAATAGGACACGATCCCGTTAAGGAGTTATAGTACAGGACATTAGCTATCAAATGACCCCTAAAGTGCTTATGCGAAAGTGCATCGTTTTCGAGTTATTCATTTTTTTATTTTTTTTCTTGGTAAACTTGGAAATTTTCACAAAATGTGTATTTTTATGGCCGCTATAACAACAAATACTAAAAATTACAAAATGGCTGCCATAAAAATAAAAAAATGATTAAAAAGTGTTATTTCTTGTACGATGGTACGGAACCCTACGTGTGCAAGCCCGACTCGCACTTGACTGATTTTATATTACCTTTTGACCTCATGGAAAAATAGATGTGGCGGTTACCACAATAGAAACTAGATGGCGCTGTTCAATCAATGACGTAGTCCCGAACAAATGTACCGCCGATAGTAATCGCACTAACGGAGTTTTCTGCAATCTGGACTATATATATAGAAGCTTCAAGATACAACCGTCGGCCCAGCTGGCGCTACCGAGCACAACCAACCGCTCGGTGGGAGATCTCCCCTTTGGTACGGTCGAGCCTGCACACCGCTCCCGTACATTGGTGACCCCGACGTGATCAAGAACGGTCGCACACCTCAACAACCGACGAAATCAAGAATGGTCGCACACTACAACAGCCGACGTCATCGAAGATCAACCGCACGCCGCCGCACTCCGCACTGCGCACTCAACGTGATCAAGGGTGATCGCATACACCGCAACACCTTTGGATCACACACCGCAAGCCGACGTCTCCTCCAACTCCAAGTCTACAAGCAGCAACAGCAATCACATCGAGGCCTGTAAGACGGATGTAGCACAGCTTCGGGGCACAATGGCTCTGCACTCCATCACCAGCTACAAGCGTCCTGGTCCACCGCTTCTCTGGATGGTTAGCGGCCATTGCCCTTCACACGCCTTCACGCTACAACGCCACCTCTCTTCACTGCTTCACACTACGCGTTCGTCTCGGAGGGGAGTGATGTGGCGGTTACCACAATAGAAACTAGATGGCGCTGTTCAATCAATGACGTAGTCCCGAACAAATGTACCGCCGATAGTAATCGCACTAACGGAGTTTTCTGCAATCTGGACTATATATAGAAGCTTCAAGATACAACCGTCGGCCCAGCTGGCGCTACCGAGCACAACCAACCGCTCGGTGGGAGATCTCCCCTTTGGTACGGTCGAGCCTGCACACCGCTCCCGTACATAATCTTCAACGATTTTGCATTAAACTCGTTTTTACATTGATTCTGATTTAATTCTTTGGCAATAGCATTTGCTAGAATTTTCTACCTGGTCTCTTTGTTGTGCAATTTTTACTTGATTTTATGATGTTATTGTAATTTTTTTGTACCAGCTAACAAGACGTAGATGTTTTTAAAATAATCCGCAGGATAAGTGCTGTAGTAATTTTTACAGAAAATTTGCAAGTTATTCAAAGAATTATATTTAAAAATCGAAAACTTGTACAGTTTTTGGAGCCTTTGAAAAAGGAATTCATATTTTTTTGATGCGTTAATGACTCCACATTAGCATCTAATTGGCATCGACTTTGAGATCGCACCCAATGCCCATATCAATCGTATTAATATAATAATTAAAAGTATTAGCCTATATCTAGAAAACTGCTATTTTTGCTTCATAAAACTTGTACTCTTCCCTAAGTTACAGTTAATTGTAAGCTAATAAATAAATAAAATTATCACAATCCGATTAATCGTTTCGAAGACATGCGTGGACAATCATATACAACATACGACATACATAGCTTGGAAGCTCTAGCAGATTATCATAATATGTGTGTACGTTGCAGTTCCAATAATATTAGATTAAGTTTAAAATCCGTTACTATAACAAGTACCAATTATTTTATTATAAAATCCACTTCTGAATAAGTGGAAAAGTCAAGTTAATATGAAAATTAATAATTGATACTAATTCATTCCGTTTCCAAAGTTTTTTTTATATATTACCAGTACATTTCTTGTTACATTTTTATCACTATGCTTAAAACTCATCATGATCATAAGGCTTTTATTTGGTTACTACAACGACGTTTTCAGATCAAAAGTGTTAAACTTTGTTATTTAGCTATTATCTATTGCTTCAGTTACGTTGTGTTTAGCTTATATAATATACTTATATCTTTTGCAAAATCAGCATCAATGCCATCGAAATATTTCAGAATTTTAACGATATCACAATTTGTTGTAAATATTCTGATATTTTTTTCATATAATATAATATATTGTATATATTGATATATATTATATTGTAATATATTAATAGATCATGCATTCAAACAAATTGGTATTGACTTATTATGCAATATTCCATCGGAACTACTGTACATATTTTAAAGTAAAACTGTAACAAAACCATAATACACTGTATGTTACACTTTGAAAAAGATCAATATATAATGTTTCAAACACAAGTTTTGTTTATAAGACTTGTGTTTGAAACATTATTTACATTGTATTATTGTTTTATTATAGTTTTACTTTAAAATAAAAAATATACCTATAGGTACAATCCACCTATTTTTATTGTTCATGGTTCTAATTATATTAAAAGCTGTTTCAATAAAACCAGACAAATAGTAATATATTTAATGATTGTAACGAGATATTATATGATATTTAATGATTGTAACGTTGACATGTTAAGTAGTTGTGAATTAATTAATATTATTTTTCATAACAATAATTTCTTTATTTGTGTTCGGCTACGCTTTGGATAATCTTGTTCCGAAAAAAATTAAAAGCTATAAGCTACAGAATGTCATCCCTAAAACTTATTATGTGCATAAGGCTTTTGTTCGGTTTCTATAGTGAAGTGTTCCCATCAAAAACTTTTTGCTATTTGGCAAAAATATATTGCCTTTGTTACTGGGGGTTTTGCCTTCACCACATAATTTACATTTCCATTGATCTAAAATTAAAAGCAATATTTTTCAATAGTTTAATGATTGGGCAATTTATTACAAATGTTCTTATATCAATATTTACTAAAGAAAAGTTACATAAAGCATATTCCATGACCAAAACTATTGATATAATAATGGGATTCAAGAATAATTATTTTGACTTCATGGTGTCTTACGTCTTATTTATTGGAAGCATTTGTGTAAAGTTTTTTGTCGAAATTGTTTTTAAATTTAATACAGCTTACAATTTTTGGGCCATTTTTCATATAACTACTATGTTGATGTTAACAACAAATCAACTGAGCCTAATTACAATTTCAATATCATTTGAAATGATTTGGTCCAGAATGAAGTATTTATGCATTCAAATAAAATTAAAATGCAGTGACAGAAATATCTCTACAGATGATAAGCTCTATAAATTAAAACAATTTATGTACTTGTATAAGAATTTATTGGATGTAATGAGTTATACAAATAAATCAATAAAGTTTGCGGTAAGTTAAATAGTTTATACATTATTTGGATCTGACTTGATTAATGCATCTGATTATTAAATACCAAAAGATGCCCCTGACTTAGGCCGCATGGATTTAGATTTTTAAAAATCCATTGAGAACTTTTTGATTTTCCGGGACAAGAAGTTACAAGAAGTTGTCCCCGAAAAATGTGCGTTTCCTGGATGTAAGCTAGATCTGTACCAAGACAGCAGACAGAGAGACAGACAGACACACATTTATAATAGTAATAGTATGGAGAATATGGATATGGTAAGAAATACTTATGAATTAATTAAGACATTTATAATGTATTTCTATCTTATTTAAATTATTAATTAAATTTGATTTGACTCGATTTATGTACAGTGCGCGGCAGAAAGTATTGTAAAAAGTGAAGTAATGAAAGTTGTCTCTGTCACTCATATTATATACGACGTTTTGTCGGACTCAACGACAGAGACAAATCTACTATCTCCATCTAAAAGTCGATGTACATTACTTTCGGCTGCGTACTGTATCTAATCAATTGATACTAGATGATGCCCTTGACTTGTTTAATTAACTCTGTACTAAATATTATCAAAATTGTTTGACTGTTAGGCCGCGAAACGCTAGCAGACAGACAGGCAACAGACATTTATAATATTAATAGTATAGTATGGAGGATATGGATTATAGTAAGAAATACTTATAAATGAATTAAGTAATTTATAATTTAATTAAAATTATTAATAACTTTATTTTAGATTTGTGTCAACCTAATAATTACATCCTTTAAAGTAATTTATTATGTCTATACTGGCATTTCTATATTTATTGCAAGCGTAAGTAAAATTTTATTACATTAATTAAGAATACTCAATATTATTTAAAGGGGTGAGTTTCAATATTGATACTAGTTTATGTCTGTAAACCCGCGTGGATTAGCAAGAGGTCCAGGGTTTGATGCCCAGCAGGGGTCTTCTCAGGGGGGATTTTCTAGGTAAACGCGTCCCACCTTAGGCCACACTTTCCATCAGGTGTGATTGTGGCCAAGCGTTTGCCTATGATGAATAAAAAAAAGGGGAAATCTGGAATTATATAATTTCTAAATTTTCTCTGGTCTGGCCTGGTGGGAGGCTTCGGCCGTGGCTAGTTACCACCCTACCGGAAAATCTTTGCTGCCAAATGTTTTCGTGTTCCGGTACGATGCTGTGCAAAAACCGAAGGGGTGTGGGTTTAATAAAAACTGTCGTACCCCTTCCAGGTTAGGTGAGATTGCAGTCAAGGGTTAACTTAGATAAATCTGAATTTTAAAAAAATGCAATGAACCTGGGGTAAAATCTATTTTGTTTTTAACCGACTTCAAAAAAAGGAGGAGGTTCTCAATTCGTCGGAATCTTTTTTCTAGAACCAAATTAATACAACTGTAAATGTTATAATGGAAGGAGTTATTGCAATATTCGTAATGTGTGCATCAGCCTTCGTTGCTGAAATGTTAGTGAATGAATACGATAATACTAAAGAAACACTTGGTGAACTACTATTGATGCATAGAGGTGAGGATATTAAGCATATTACAACTGATTTTCTTATTTATTTAACAGCTGATGCCCACGACTTTGTTCGCTTGGATTTGGATTTTCAAAAATCCCGTGGGAACTCTTTGATTTTCCGGGATAAAAAGTAGTCTATGTCACTCTCTAAGTCTTCAACTTTATCCATGCCAAAAATCAGGTTGATCCGTTGCAGCGTGATTTTTTGACAAACCAATAAACCCATAAACCAACAAACAAACAAATACACTTTCGCATTTATAATATGGGTAGTTCAATCTCTCAAATCAATCAGTATTTATAATATCTAGACCCCCTTATCGTTATTTTGTCACATTGACGCATAATATGATTGGATTGGATGGATTGGAGGAACAGGACAAGATAGCAGACTTATGATTTTTTTTTTAGTAAAATGAAACACACGTTGGAATTTCATTGATAAATTAAAACCGTCGCTAAGAAAATTAATTAAGTATTACTATCGACTACATTCGTTTGTTTTCGAAAACTAAGTACCTTTTTTTGTGATAAAAAATTATCTTGACACAAACTCGAATCTGTGAGAAACATTAGTAGTGTCGGCCAATACTAATGTTTCTCACAGGTTCGAGTTGTGACTTTGAGTTCGACACAGCAACCGTGCTGTTCTGCGCAAGCGACGCGGCGCGGGGCGCGGCGAGGTACTACTACTGGTTCGCAATTTTTTCCAAACAATAATAATATTGTTCGATTCAATTTTTTAATTTTAAGACTGAGGTTGAAACGGATAGTACTGCTTAAGGCAATTAATTAGGCACCAAAAAATTTAAGGAGTATCCAGCTATCATGTCCTCTACCTACCGTCAATGCGACTAGATCTCATTATAATAATATGTCAACTTGACATTCAAAATTTATAAGATATTTTAATTTTTAGATGAAAGCTTACGTCAACTGATATGCTGTTTTTTGGAATACATTGAAAACCGCTCACCGAAATACACAGTATGGCGCATTATCCCAATGGACATAACACTATTTTTAGGTCTTTTAGAAATGTGTGTTACTTATGTAATTGTTTTATTACAATTTTATCACTAGATTAATAAAGAAAAGTAGTTTAATCTTACTGGTAATTATTTATGCATTTTTAAAATTGAAAAAATGAAAAAACCTTTATTTTTCTCTTTGCATTGCCTTAAAAGTAAAGAACGGTAACAACTGCTTTAGTTAGAAACTGTGTTACAGTTGTTAACGCCCACCTATATTTGAGCGTTGTGAATTAGCAACTAATTTTCAAATAAAGTAATACATCAATAATTATAAATTACTAGCTGCCCCGCTCCGGCTTTGCTTGGGTGGAAATTGGGGGAAAAAAATAGTCTTGAAGCAAAATCTCAAGTTTCTGGATCCAGTGGTTGGCTGTACCTACGTTATATGGCTGTGCCTTAGGTATATTATATAATATCTAGGTATAGTACGTGACAGGTTGAGATAGCAATCGGGGTATGAGGCGGTGGGACTCCCCGCACACCCGCGCTCGCCCGCACTGGGTTACCGCGGGGGCTGTGTGGGTGTGCGGGGCAATCCCTCCCTGATTTCCATCTCGACCTGTAGCATACTACATGTACTTACTTAAATTCAAATGTATAACTAGATAATGCCAACAACTTCATTCGCATGGATATAGGTTTCAAAAGTCCCGTGAAAACATATTACACGATACAATGCATACAACTATATACAAAAAAAACTTGTATAGTAAAAAAAACAAAAATTTTCAATAACAACAAACACTGAAAATTTAAAAATAATTTAATTTATTACGGATTGTTGCTCTTAATACTTTTTGGAGCCTTTAAAAAGGAATTCATATTATTTTAAATGCGTTAATGACTCCACATTGGCACCTGATTGGCATCGACTTTGAGATCACACCCAATATCCCTATCAATCGTATTAATATAATAATTACAAGTATTAACTCATATCTAGAAAACTACTATTCTTGATTGATAAAACTTGTAGGTACAGTTCCCTAAGTTAAAGTTAAATGTAAGCTAATAAATAAATAAAATATCACTGTCCGATTAATAGTTTCGAAGATATGCGTGGACATACAATAACAAAATATACATATACAATACATAATATAGTTTGTAAGCCCTAACAGATTATCATAGTATGTGTGTACGTTGCAGTTCCAATAATATTACATTAAGTTTAAAAAAATACATACACATAGTAAAAATATAAATACATACTTACGCGTCGAATTGGTTATCTCCTTTTATGAAGTCGGTAATACGTACCTAAAACTTTTCAAATGTTTATATAATCCGTTACTATAACAACTACCAATTAATTTATGATAAAACCCACTTCCAAATAATATAATGTTAAGTGGAAAAGTCATAAGTTAATATGAAAATACGAGTAATATAATGATTGATACTCATTCATTGATTCATTTCTTTTTCAAAGTTCTTTTCTCAGGCCAGTTACATTTTTATCACTATGCCTGAGAAATTTACCAAGTCATTGAAACAAAACATGTCGTCCTTAAAACTTATCATGACTATAAGACTTTTATTCGGTTACTATAACGACATTTTCAGATCAAAAGTGCTTTGTTATTTAGCTAAGTTCTATTGCTTCAGTTACGTTGTGTTTGGCTTATATAATTTACTTATAACTTTTGCAAAATCAGCATCAACGCCATCGAAATATTTCAGAATTATAACGATATCGCAATTTGTTGCAAATATTCTGATAAATATATTTATAAAAAATAATTTAATAAAATTATATTCCATCGTTAAAACTATAGATGGGGCAACAGGATTCAACAAGAAGTGCTTTGACTTTAAAGTGACATTATTATTCTTTAGTATTGGTATGTGCGTGAAATATTCAACAGAAATTTTGTTTAAATATGATATAAGTACGACTTGGTCCTATCGTCACATTGCCGGCCTTTGTTTAGTTTCAACAAACCACCTGAGTCATTTAACTAGATCTCTGATATTTGAATTAATATGGTCCAGGACGAAACACCTAGGTGAGTAAAATCAGCTAGTGGTGAGTTATCTGCAATAGTTACGTCTGCAATACTTATGCATTTTTACTTTAAATTTAGGAACGCAGCTAAAAATAAAATGTACCACAAAAAATATAGCTGTAGACGATATTTGTATTTCGTTGAAAAAATTCTTACACGCATACAAAAATTTGTTGGATGGAATGAGCTACACAATTAAATCACTAAAATTTTCGGTAAGTTATCATTTTTTATTGAATTTTACCTAAGAATTTCGTTTTAATATTATTAAAACGAAATTCTTAGGTTAATTTTAATAACTTTTTCAGCGACATTCTCTGCGTGGATTCACGTTATTTGAAGTTCGCGCAAGAATTTTCAAAATCACTTTTATTAGTGCGGGTCTAAGATAAAGAGAGTGCTGCCGTTGGTTTCAGCTGTACTTTAAATTTCAACTCAATCAATTTATCTTTTTATGTAAATAAATTCATTATTTTTTGCAGTTATATATTTACTATTATCTCTAGTATTAATACTAGCTTTTCCGAAGACATAAACCGCGTGGATTTACGTTTTCGAAGAACCCATTAGAATTTTTCAAAATTCTTCCTTGGTCTGAGTTTCTTAAGGTTTTATCTGAATATTTGCAACTTCTAGGTCTAGGTTCAAGATGTACTGTCCTTCAGTAAATCACGACCATGTATGCATTGAAATTAAAACAAACTGATGTTGTTTTGTTTATCTCTAAATATTTCAAAAATGAATTATTTTTTTACTCTATTTCTAGTTATTCTTCAATCTCATAGTAGTATTCCTGAAAGTGATATATTACGAATATATCGGCATTGTATCAATTAGTGAAGGAGTAAGTAATATTTTTACTAAACGATTTTATTGAATTACATTTCATAAAGAATTTAATTAATTATTTTCGATTCATTCGCTCATTGATTGATTGAATTAACTGATTCGCAATAAACAGTCTTATGTAGATGAGAAGCTTAATAATATTGGATATCTATGTAATATTAGGTAGCTAGTAATTAAGTAATATTAACAGACTTATTTTTATTCCTTACAAAAAATTGTATATAATATGTAAATATTTATTTAAATTTATTTTATTTTATAGTGTGACTAGCTTATGCCCGCTTCATCCGTGTTGACTATACCAATTTCAAACCCCTGTTTTACCCTGTTAGCGACTGAATTTTCTAATATCCTTCCTTAGCGGATGTCTGCGTCATAATAGCTATCTGCATGCCAAATTTCAGCCCGATTCATACAGTAGTTTGAGCTGTGCGTTGATAGATCAGTCAGTCATGTTTTTTTATATATTTAGTAAGAATACTGGCTTCTCAGTAGGTACGTACACATATAATATTTAAAATTATCTAAATATGTATACAAAAGGAAAAGGTGACTGACTAATCTCTCAACGCACACAACTACTGGACAGATTGGGCTGAAATTTGGCATGCAGATAGCTATTATGACGTAAAGCATCTGTTGTGGTTTTTGAAAATTCAACCCCTAAGGGAGTAAAATATGGAGGTTGAAATTTATGTAGTCCATGCAGATGAAGTCGCGAGCATAAGCTTGTTTTATAATAATGAATTAGTTCTTAAGCTAAGTCTTATCTTAAGCTGCATCATCACTAGCTAGCAGGTTTGATTGCAGTCAAGTCTTAATATATCCATTGAAAAAATATGTACTTACCTATACTAGATATAGGTACATAATAATATTATTGAACATGGAAATGTTACTATTATTTAATAGTTCAAAAGGCCTAATTTATTGTGAGCGGTAGAAATGCATATTACTTATTAAGTTTAAAAATTATATTGTTTCTCTTGTTTTTTCAGAAAAATATCAATTCGGTAGTAAATATTTTAATTGAAGGAATAGTGAGTATAGCTTTTATGTGTGTATCAGTTTTCATCGCAGAAATGCTAATCGATGAGTACGACAAAATCAAAGCGACACTTGGAGATCTATTAATGATGCACAGAGGTAAAATTAAAGAATTTTATAAGTTAACTAGCTGCCCCGGCGTACTTTGAACCGCCTAACAGTCGATTATTTTTCAAGATTTTTTTAAATTTTTCTCTCTGTAAGAACCATCCCCGTACTTCAAGAAATATTATGAAAAAAGAGTTAGCGAAATCGGTTCAGCTGTTCTCGGGATTTGCGATCAGCAACACATTCAGCGATTCATTTTTATATATAGAGACTAGCTAGCAAGTTAGTAGTAAGTTAGTGGCGTGCGGCTCATCTAAATATACAAGGAAAAAGTGACTGGCTGACTGATCTATCAACGCACAGCTCAAATTACTGGACGGATCGGGCTGAAATTTGACATGGAGATAGCTATTATGATGTATGCATCCGGTAAGAAAGGATTTTTGAAAATTCAACCCCTAAGGGGCTGGAATAGGGGTTTGAAAGTTGTGAAGTCCACGCAGACGAAGTCGCGAGCATGAGCTGGTAAAGGCATAAAAGTATTGTTTTCCCGAGAAATAGTTACAACACGTGGAGCATTGTCACTGTCGTTGAGACCGACAAAACGTCATATAGGTATGAGTGAAGAGACAACGCTCTACAAAGCCGAAATATCATTCTAATGGCCGATGTACATTGCTCATTATTCTTTATGGATTGCCAGTAACTAGGTCTCTAACTACTGCTTACTCTGGCGTTAAACTATTTAGATTTTAACACTATTGTCTCGGAAAATCGAAGGATTCCCATGGGATTTTCAAAAACCTAAATTTACAAGTCGCAGGCATCATCTAGTCTATTACAAAAACTTAATAATATAATTGTAATTTTCAATATTTTAGATGAAGAATTACATCGAATGATCAACTACATTTTGGAGTACCTCGATAACCGTCCACCAATATACACAATTTGGCGCATAATCCCGATGAACATTACATTATTTATCGGTCTCCTTGAAATATGTGTTACTTATATTATTGTTTTACTGCAATTTTATTATTAAATTAAATAAAACACTCATAGTAATTTTGTAACGGCTCTTATGAGGTTATTACCTATATCATTTTTATAGTAATATTTTTTTAACCTGTACATAATTATATTAAGATAAATAATAATTTGTTAATCATTTAATTGAAAAAAAGGAAAAAACCAACAATTTGCTTTGTGAAGTAGTGATAAACATTAATTGATTGTTTTTTGATATATTTGCTTGTAATAAATAGTATAAATAATTAAAGTGTGTCTATTTGTCTGTCGACACTGTGAACGACGTAGCATTAACTCTGCGGCACCTTACTACGCAACGTTCATTGACCTCTATCGTCTGGTTTTATTTGCAATTAACTGCAAATTTTTAAATAATACACGTTTTGTGGTATCATCAGTACTATTACCTGTTTTCATTTTTGCTTGCGTTCTAAGTTTACACCCTCTATAATAATATTTTGTTTCCCGATAATCAATACAAGCAGATAACGACACTTGGCAGCGTCCCCACATGTTATCCCAACTTCACTAATATGTCGCTAATCGGTTTTCCATTAGCGAAACTGTGCACGGCACGTGAGGCGGTTCAGAACCACAGTTTATATTATAGAAGTGGCAAGAAATCGTAGCACGGCTACAAGTTTTCTCCACAGATGCATTAGTAGGATAAGCACCGTATACATATACCTAATATCATCCTTACTCTGTGGTATAAGATTCGTTTCATCAACGTTGATAAAATTCGATCGTCAAAACACTTCAGCGTCAAAATAAAATAGACTTTAGCTACCTTGATTTAAAACTCAACTCAAGTTCATCCATAAGCCTACAGCCGGTGGCAGCGCCTTCTAATTGGTAACCTTGTCAAAATCGCTGGATCTGAATTTTTAACTTTAAATCTTGAAGCTTTGACTGACTAACTGACTGACTGATCTATGAACGCACAGCTCAAACTACTGGACGCATCGGGCTGAAATTTGGCATGCAGATAGCTATTATGACGTAGGCATCCGCTAAGAAAGGATTTTTGAAAATTCAACCCTAAGGGGGTGAAATAGGGGTTCGAAATTTGTGTAGTCCACGTGGACGAAGTCACGAGCATAAGCTAGCATAATATAAAATTTGCTTTCCAGGGTGGATTGGACACTCGATTTTTAGAATATATACCCTAGGTGTTTTAAGGTGGATATATGGATAAGCTGCTTACGCTTGATTTCACTAAGCAGTAAATGGTTTAATTAAACAAACATTCTTTGTTTTCTCTCTTTTTTGAAAATCGCTTATATCTGTCATCTTCCAAAAAGGGACAGCATTACAATGTTTTACTAAACATTGTAATTGGTAAACATTGGTCTGGTGGGAGGCTTCGGCCGTGGCTAGTTACCACCCACCGGCAAAAGCCGTGCCGCCAAGCGATTTAGCGTTCCGGTACGATGCCGTGTAGAAACCAAAGGGGTATGGGTTTAATAAAAACTGCCATACCCCTTCCAGGTTAGCCCGCTATTATCTTAGACTGCATCATCACTTACCACCAGGCGAGATTGCAGTCAAGGGCTAACTTGTATCTGAATAAAATAAATAAAAAAATAATTGGGCCTTAATCAATTAATCAACACTCACGATTGACAGAATTGCCTGATGCAAAACTGTATTGTATAATGGACACCTATCGTAGTATTGTACGTTTTATAATATTAAGCTCCGTGTAACTCTTTCGAGCTTAATTTTACAAATCGTTCCAGTAATTTTTCTAAAAAGCGCAAAATATATCGACCATACCGCTCGTACGTCGCGCCGCTCCGACCGCAGCTAAATAATTCAAGCCCTTGATTTAAAAACGCTGTACCGAAGTATTTCAGTTTTACATGTAAATACCGGTATAAATAAAACAACGTTGGAGATTTATGCAGTGGACTAGAAGCTTGTAGAGTGGTATAGTTGCAAAGGGGTTTATAAAAAGATTGCATTGCATACCAAGCAAATACTCTTTCCCTAGTATTTTTATCGACATCAATAAAGTGCCACGATCTGACTAGAGGCTCTGAATAAAAAGGATTTCGGTCACCATTCTGGCCAAGTACGAATTGGCAGACTTCTCACACCTCTGAGAATAACAATTCCAACGCTCAGGCATGCAGGTCTCCTCATAATTTTCCTTCTCCGTTGAAACAAGTGATAGGTGATTGATTGATCAAAACACACAAACACAAACTCAGAAAAGTTAGAGGTACGTGCCCGGTATTTAACCCTGCACCATCTGAATAGGAAACCAAAGTCTTATCCACTATGCTAAGCTAGGTTATCACACACTCTCACAAAGATACTTTTCTGTCCATGTTTACATGTGAAATTAAATTTTCTTTTTTCTTATCTGATCGTAGGGGTAGCAGCTAGATATTCGCTTACCTATACATTACTGGTAGTTTTAAGTAGCATGATGTAGGCGATGCGTGCTGTAACGGAATGTTTTTAATGGGCCAATAAGTCTGCAATGTTCTTAAGGCCAATTAGTTTTGTTAAACACGTCGGCCATTTGTAACTTGAAGTGAATGAAGTGGCCTACTGTAAGCTACTGCCTATCAATCGTCAGCGATAGCAAATGTGGAGGATTGCACTTGGCCGGTTTTCGTATTACCTCATACAGCAAACATTGCTAGCTAGTGTCGTGCCAGTGTCACACTAAACTTTAATCAAAAAAAAGATATAATCAAAATTAGACCCACTCAATTCAAGTCGAAACATGTCTTGTCACGTATAGCGTCAAGTGGCATCAACTATCGTTTCAAGGTCACGCGCACCGACACCGATTGAGTAAAAAAGTTAAGATCCGTATCCGTATCCGCGGATCTACATTTTTAATGATCCGGCACATCTCTAATCTAAATAAATTAAAAATCTACGTAGTCTTCAAACTCACCAACAGGATGGTCTCACCGTGAAAATGGCCAACGACAGAAGGAAATGGAAACAGCTGATCCATTCGAGGCTGGGATCTTGCCAGGACCACGATCTTCAGGAATTTAGAAATGACCGGAGAAAGAGAGAGATACAGAGATAGAGAGAGATAATTCCCACCACTCTATAGATAAATCCCACACACCGCATGGATTTAGGTTTAAAAAAATCTTGTTAGGACATATACGACATAATACAGGTAAACTAATACAAAAAACTTGTACAAAAAAACAAAACCAACTTTGAAGTCGGTTATTGATAACAACAAAAAATTAAAATTAAAAAATAATTTAATTTATAACGGAAAAATTATAATATTATGTATGCAGATCAATTATTATTTATAACAAACTTCCTAACAATATTAAAGAAGAAACAAAAGAAGTCACCTATAAGAGAAAATTAAAACAATGTTTAATACAAAAATGCTTTTATAATATCCAAGAATTCTTAACTGCATAAACCTCAATAGCGCGACGCGTAATAATAACTTAACTATGACCTTGTAAGATTAAACGATTGCAACATAACAAAATTAAATTCTTACAGTACCTAACTATTTTTAAATATTTTATTCTATTGACAGATACTTAATCAGACCATGACAGCAATTATTTAATACTATTTTACTTTGACCTTATTTTATTTTGAACTAATCTTGCTTTATAACAAAAATTCTAGTCTACATTCTAATAATATAATATATGTATAAGCATGCAAATGAATAATATTTAATATGTAGTAATAATAATTTAATAATTTTAATCCTATTCTTATTGTATTCTAAATTGTAACCTAAAAAGTACCTAAAATTGTATTTGCAATACCCTGACAGGGTCTCATGTACCTACTGCTTATTTAGCTTTAAGCACCCACCATCAATTAATGTAAATGTACATGAAAGCAAATAAATAAATTTTATCTTATCTTATCTTACAAGAGTTAGTGTTGTTCTTAATATTTTCTGCAGCCTTTAAAAAAGGAATTCAAGTTTTTTGATCCGTCAATGACTCCACATTAGCACCTGATTGGCACTGACTTTGAGATCACACCTAATGCTGATATCAATCGTATAAATATAATAATTACAAGTTTTAGCTCATATATAGAAAACTACTATTCTTGCTTTATAAAACTTGTAGTCTTCCCTAAGTCAAAGTTAAATGTAAGCTAACAAATAGGAAAATTATCACAATTCGATTAATAGTTTCGAAGATATGCGTGGACAAACATTTACATAGTTTGGAAGCCCTTACAGATTATCATAATAATATGTGTATAAGTTGCAGTTCCAATAATATTACATTAAGTTTAAAAAAATACATACACATAGTAAAAATATAAATACATACTTACGCGTCGAATTGGTTATCTCCTTTTTTGAAGTCGGTAATACGTACCTAAAACTTTTCAAATGTTTATATAATCCGTTACTATAACAACTACCAATTAATTTATGATAAAACCCACTTCCAAATAATATAATGTTAAGTGGAAAAGTCATAAGTTAATATGAAAGTATAATGATTGATACTAATTCATTTCTTTTTCAAAGTTCTTTTGTATCTGGCCAGTTACATTTTTATCACTATGCTTAAGAAATAATATACCAAATCATTAAATCAAAACATGTCGTCTTTAAAACTCATCATGATCATAAGGCTATTATTTGGTTACTACAACGACGTTTTCAGATCAAAAGTGCTTTGTTATTTGGCTAAGTTCTATTGCTTCAGTTACTTTGTGTTTAACTCATATACTTTAGTCATGTATTTTACAATACCAACATCATTGGCATCAAAATTTCTCAGTATTTTAATGATATCGCAATTTGTTGCAAATATTCTGATAAATATATTTATTAAAAATAACTTAAGAAAATTATATTCTATCGTTAAACTATAGATGTGGCAACAGGATTCAACAAGAAATGCTTTGACTTGAAAGTGACATTATTATTTTTTGGTATTGGTATGTGCGTGAAATATTCAACAGAAATTTTGTTTAAATATGATTTAAGCACGACTTGGTCCTATTGTCACATTGCTGGCGTTTGTTTAGTTTCAACAAACCATCTGAGTCATTTAACAAGATCTCTGATATTTGAATTAATATGGTCCAGGACGAAACACCTAGGTGAGTAAAATCCGCTAGTGATGAGTTATCTGCAATAGTTACGTCTGCAATACTTATGCATTTTTACTTTAAATTTAGGAACGCAGCTAAAAATAAAATGTACCACCACAAATGTAGCTGTAGACGATATTCATTTTTCGTTGAAAAAATTCTTACACGCATACAAAAATTTGTTGGATGGAATGAGCTACGCAATTAAATCTATAAAATGTTCGGTAAGTTATCACTTTTTATTGTTTTATTAATTAAGTAAACGAAATTCTTAGGTTAATTTTAATAGTTTTTCCAGTGGCATCCTCCGCGTGGATTCAGGTTATTTGAAGTTCCCGTAAGAAATTTCAAAATCATTTTTATTAGTGCAGGTCTAAGATAAAGAGAGTATTGCCGTTGGTTTGAGCTGTACTTTAAATTTCGCGTCAATCTCTGTACCTATCTAAATAATTTCTTTTTTTTGCATTTATATATTTATCATTATCTTTAAACTTAATACTAGCTATTCCGATGACTTCAACCGCGTGAATTTACGTTTTAAAGACCTCATTTGAATTTTTCAAAATTCTTCCGTGGTGTTCCGTGATGTTTCTTGAGGTTTTTATCTGAATATTTCAAATCTCTAGGACTAGGTTAAAGATGTACTGTCCTTCAGTAAATCACGAACTACTGTTTTGTATGCATTAAAATTAAAACAAACTTATGTTGTTTTGTTTATCTCTAAATATTTGAAAAATGAATTACTTTTTGCTCTATTTCTAGTTATTCATCAATCTCATATTGGTATTCCTGAAAGTAACATATTACGAATATATCGGCATTGTATCAATTAGTGAAGGTGTAAGTAATATTTTTCTCTAAATTATATCAAAGTCAAATTCAAATCATTTATTCAAATTGGGGTCTATTGTACACTTTCTGATAGTCAATTACTGAAATTTATATTTCTAGAATAAATAAATTAACAGTAAAAACTTTTTTAAAGACAAGCTTTGGTTTAAGTTCGCTAAAAAGAATAAAATAAAATTTTCTAAAAATAACTTGTCTTCCATCTTGGGTGTTCCGCCATGTTGAATTTAGAATGACGTCACATAATTAGCCATGCATTGTCATCCAAAATAATCTTGTAAACAAAATTTCAGCTCAATCGGTTGAATCTGCTTCAAAATTGAGTTGCAAGATTGCACCCGAACAAACGTAGTTACATACATTGCAAATTAAATAAAAACTTTTTTATTGTATTTACTTATGTAATAAATTTCGATTCATTTATTCATTCACTGATTTGCAATAAACAGTCTTAATAATATAGATGAGAAGCTTAATAATAATTGGATTGGATTGGTCCAATAAAGAAAAAATATGATACTAAACTATTTATTTACTGTAGATATAGTGTTATGGTAAACATACCGGCTACTCAGTACTTACACATATTATATTTAAAATTTATGTATAATACAAGTAATAATTATTAATTAGTTCATAGCCATCTTAGGCTGCATCATCATTTGCTTGCAGGTTTGATTGTTGGAAGTTTGGCAGGATGAAAGTAGGTGCCTATATTCGATATTGTTTCTGTTTTATTTTTCAGGAAAATATAAATTCGGTAGTGAATATTTTAATTGAAGGAATAGTGAGTATAGCTTTAATGTGTGTATCAGCTTTCATCGCAGAAATGCTATTTGATGAGTACGACAAAATCAAAGCGACGCTTGGAAATCTATTAATGATACATAGAGGTAAAATTAAAGAAATTTTTATAAGTTAACTAGCTAGCAAGTTAGTGGCGTGCAGCTCATAAAGGCAAAATAATAATAATAAATCTTTATTTGTTCAAATTAAAATTTTTCTTAAAAAACGCATAAAAGTATTGTTTTCCCGAGACATAGTTGAAGGCCACAGGGGAAAAACATGCAATATTACGTTTTTAAATTTTTTGAACTGGTGATAATATTGTATAGTACAAATGTGGTAGTACCAAACGCTAAAACACACTTTGCAGCAACATGCAAAGTCACAGAATAATCTTTATAAAAAATATTGATACAATGCAATAACAAGCAAAGTCCAAGTCATACAGTACAAAAATAGCAGTCATACAGTACGAAAATAAGCATTGCAAGCAGCAAGCATGCATATTTTGTTCCTGTGTTTTCTGATTTTGTTCAGTTTTTTCTGTAATAAATAATAAATATAAGCAAAAAAGGTTTTTTTTTGTACCTCACAACCAAAACAAATATATTTTCTTTATAAACGTACCCACCTAATAATTTGAGATAGACGAATGCATATTTCTTTATAAATAAATATGCATTTTTTAAATTTCAATTTTTAGTGAACTTCTTTCAAGGAACAAAAGATTAATTTAAACTTCACTCGTAAAACCTCATCTTGATTATTTCATAGAAATTTGGGGCAGTGCGGCTAAAACTAATTTAAATTGTCTACAAATAATCCAAAATAAAATAATAAAAAATCTTTATAATTACGACTTCCTTACCCCTACAAAAATTATTTATGCGGAAACTAAATTAATGAATATCCTACAAATGTATTACTATAATACATGCATATTAATTAAAAAAATTATATCAAAGACACTACATTCAAAATTATCATTTAAAACTAAAAGGGAACTGGGAGGCCGACTTTTACGTAACGTTGATAACATCTTTCTAAAAGGTTCACGCACTAATTACGGTAAAAAGAATATAACTTTTGAAGGAGCTCAAATGTTTAATAAAATACCTACAGAAATTAAAAATATTAGTAAGATAAACATTTTCAAAAAGAAACTGAAAGAATTTGTTATTATAAATATCTGAGTCCGGCCCTGCCGGCAAAGTGTATGAGCATTGCCATACATTATACTACCCGCTATTTTTACGATCGTGTTGTTGCTTGCCACCACGCTGTGCCCAAAGATAAAATTAGTTTAAGTTTTGTTACTATAATTTCTCATTAAGTGAAATTTGTATATCTGATTTCTTTTGAGAATAAAATTCTTTAACCACAATTTAACTATTTCTCAGTTCATTGTCTTTGTGACATTGCTGTTCTTCCCCTGTACCCTTCAGTTCTGTTACCTTAGTTGAAATAGTTCAATGCGGATTATCCTTTACGGCTTGCCAGTAAGTAGGCATCAACCTAACTACTGCTGACTATGTCGTTAAACCATATAAATTTCAATACTATTGTCTCGGAAAATCAAAGAATTCCCATGGGATTTACAAAAACCAAAATCCCCAAGT
Organism: Maniola hyperantus; assembly: GCF_902806685.2. Lineage (NCBI taxonomy): Eukaryota > Metazoa > Arthropoda > Insecta > Lepidoptera > Nymphalidae > Maniola > Maniola hyperantus. Next base: position 13,757,231 of record NC_048541.1, on the reverse strand, counting down.
CGCAGGCATTATCTAGTCTTTTACAAAAACTTAATAATATAATTGTAATTTTCAATATTTAAGATGAAGAATTACATCAAATGATCAACTACATTTTGGAGTACCTCGAGAACCGTCCACCAATATACACAATTTGGCGCATAATCCCGATGAACATTACATTATTTATCGGTCTCCTTGAAATATGTGTTACTTATATTATTGTTTTACTGCAATTTCATTATTAAATTAAATAAAACACTCATAGTAATTTTATAACGGCACTTACTTATTTCATTACTACGTTACTACTTACTTTACTTACTTACTTCATTAGGTTATTACTTATTTCATTTTTATAATAATATTTCTTCAACCTGTACATACCTTTGTAACCTGTACAGCCCCTAAGGGGGTGAAATAAGAGTTCGAAATTTGTGTAGTCCACGTGGATGAAGTCGCGAGCATAAGCTAGTACCTACCTATAATATAAAATTTGCTGTTCAGAGTGGACTGGACACTCGATTTTCAAATATATACCCTAGGTGTTTTAAGGTGGATATATGGATTAGCTGCTTACGCCTAATTTCAATTAATGGTTTAGTTAAACAATTAATGGTTTAGTTAAACAAACATTCTTTACTTTTTCTCCTTTTCGAAAATCGCGTATATCTGTCATCTTCCAAAAAGAGACAGCATTGCAATGTTTAAACGGGGGTTAAATGCTTGGTGAAATTGGGCATTAATCAATTAATCGACACTTACAATTGACATAATTATTGACTGATGTAAAACAGTATTGTATAATGGACACCTATCGTAGTATTGTACGTTTAGTGTAACTCTTTCGAGCTTAATTTTATAAATCGTTCCAGTAATTTTTGTAAAAAGCGCAAAATATATCGACCATACCGCTCGTATTTAGACGTATTTCAGTTTTACATGTAAATACCGGTATAAATAAAACAACGTTGGAGATTTATGCAGTGGACTAGAAACTTGTAGAGTGGTATAGTTGCAAAGGCGTTTATAAAAAGATTGCATTGCATACCAAGCAAATACTCTTTCCCTTGTATTTTGATCGACATCAATAAAGTGCCACGATCTGACTAGAGGCTCAGAATAAAAAGGATTTCGGTCACCATGCTGGCCAAGTACGAATTGGCAGACTTCTCACACCTCTGAGAATAACAATTCCAACGCTCAGGCATGCAGGTCTCCTCATAATTTTCCTTCTCCGTTGAAACAAGTGATAGGTAATTGATCGATCAAAACACACGAACACAAACAGTTAGAGGTGCGTGCCCGGTATTTAACCCTGCACCACCTGAATAGGAAACCAAACTCTTATCCACTAGGCTAAGCTAGGCTATCACACACTATCACAAACATACTTAAATACTTTTCTGTCCATGTTTACAGTGAAATTATTTTTTCTTTTTTTTATCTGATTGTAGGGGATTTTTTATCTGTTGATAGATTGTACTGTAAGCCACAGCCTATCAATCGTCAGTGATAGCAAATGTAGAGAACTATAACAACCGTACTGAGCCCACTAGATGGTGTTGTAAGATGTAATATCACGCTAACTAAGTGTTTATGTTTTTGATATTTAACAAGCTCTTAGTATTATACTAAATGCATTATATGTTTTGTTCATTAATGTAACATTTTTGATGTGATTCTTGCGTGCCAATAACCATCAAAAGAATTTTAAAATGGACCAATCTTAACCCTTAACTTGGCAAGAGAAAAAAAGTATTGTTTTTATTTTAATTTTGGGATACTTTGCTTTAAATTTACATAAATAAGTAGGGAAAAATAAAATGAAAAATCCTATGCTTGTAGTTTTTTGGAAAATACATGTATCATATATGATACATTGCCAAACTAGATAGAAATAAAAAGTACGGTTATACAGCACGTGTATACCTCTTAAAACCACATTTTGATGGTTTTCTTTTCGTATATTGTTTGCAGGATCTGGCTTTTTTACCTTTATCATTTCGTAGATACTAAAATTCTATTCTTATTCATATTTTAAGCAATTTGCTCTTACCATATCTAGTGCTGGTCTTATTTTATGATATCTGTATCCATTATCATTATCAACTAAATGAAAATACCTTCTAATTAGTTGATACTTTTAGCGGCATAATGTTTCCTACAATAGAAATCCTCAAATTTTTATCCTAATTCGATCAAATCTGATAATTCCTATCATGAGTTCAATCGCCACATTATCTCAAACTTCCTGTAAGGACACATTAACGCATTTATTTGCCTGTATATTGTGTGAAATATATACTTGTGTGTGGAACAATGTGTTCAATAATATTATTAGAAAAAAAAATGAAATTGCCATGACACGTTTTCGGGGTTATTTGGCAAAAAAGATCCAAGAACCTAGTGAGTGAACTCTTTGTTTTTCTCCGACTTGAATTTTAAAATTTTTAGTTTTCCTTTCCTAACACGAAATGTTCTTTTTAGAAAAACCTGATTTTCTTTTCTAGGCTCTTGTAATTTTTGAACTGCGCTCTTCAACATTTCTCTCAGAATTATCATCAGAACAAGCATTTGTGGATTGAATTAGTGCAAATATATTACAAATCTTGAAAAAGGATTGCTAGTTTTGCATAAAAAAATATAAAATTAGCAAAAAGCTTTGCCATACCATTATTATTAAACAGGAGGTGCTGTCTTTTCCCATAAAATTCCACTAGTGTATGTTTAAATCTTAGCAAAAATATTTTCCCTAAGTTTGTAATGTATCATATTTGTTACAACGCGAATTGAACTCCAGATTACTATTGACTTGGCAACGTATTACATATGATACATCGCAGTTTAATGATCAATAAAAAAGAAACACGGCTCAGTATCTCTAAAAATCTTGTCACAAGATAACTATTGATACTTCCTTTAGTCAACGTATACCAATACTCTAAAAAATATGCATAAATATTAAAATAATAAACGAAAATTCACGTGTAGTCGAAACCCAACGTGCTTGCGTGACGCCATTTTTGCAATAAATAACCCAAATGATGCATAAGATTCAGGTTTGTATTTTCATCTTATTCTTAATTAAATTCTGATCACATTTCATGTATAAAAGTAAGGATAAATCACGTTTTGAAGCAACAGCATTTTTTTAAATATGATGTATCACGGGTGTTACGAAGTCAAGAAAAGGGTTAAATACAATCGGTCTTACTGAATAGGTTGCCCATTTTTTTGTCAGAGTTAATGAAACGGAGATAATTATAAGCAGACAAGCATGTAGATGGCGTTGTAAAATATGACGTCACGCTATCTAAGTGTTTGGGTTTTTATTTTCTTAATTTTATCAGAAATGCACGTTATGTTTTGTGTATTAATAGAACATTTTAGATGGTAACCTTGCGTGCCAGTAGCTATTAACAGAATGTTGAAATGGGCCAATAAGTCTGTAAGGTTCTTAAGGCCAATCCGTTTTGCTGAACACGTCGGCCATTTGTAACCGGAGTGAATGAAATGGCCTAGTGAAAGCCGCCCCCATCAATCTTGAGCGATACCGAATGGACCCCTGTAATAGTCGTGAGTTGATAATGACCTGCCATCAAGGTACCTGCTCTGTGTTACATTCGAAGTGATTGATTCAAAGCCAGATCATGCCCGAGACTTCATCCGCGTTTTTGGTTTTCCGGGGGGATAAACAGTATCGTATTGTTTACGTCTGTCGAATGCAAGTTAAGCGAATGGGCCGTAAAAAAGTAACAGACGGACAGATACCTAAACACATATTTTCGCACTTATAATATCGGTATAGACCATCATCATTGTTATCATCTTCCCATTGCCGGTTCACTACTGAACACGGGTTCAAACTGATTCAATCCGTTGCACTATTGTCGTACCTTCTCCTAGTACAAGCTTTACGCTTAGTTGGTGGGGAAAGGAGAATATTAGTCGTGATAAACATGGCTAATATTTAAAAAAAAAAATAAGGTTAATTTAGGAATATACTAGTTCATAACATACAGGGTGTTACCAGACCGATAGCAAAATCTTAGCGTTATTGTTATACTACCTAAACACAATCCAATACCACTAACCATTTGCCTCATTTTGTAGTTTTAGTGAATTAGTATTTTTCAAAACCGCGCAAAAAAATGTATAGCGTGCAAAACTCGGGTCAATTCCCCACCTACGACGCGGCATTGACTCCGAGCGGTCTACTTACGCAACGTTCGTTGACCTTAAGTGTCAGTCAGATGTTCTATTTGCAATATAATATTATCGTGAACTATTAAAAAATTATAGGATTATTTCTATTTTTTTCGTGTTTTTTTTGTAGTATCATATCTGTAATCATAGGTACTAATATCACCTATTTTTGTTTTTGCCAGCGTTCTGGCTACATCCTGTATGTGCTTCTATTCACGTAATACGCCTGTACTAATATCGTTGTGTTTAGTTGCCGAAACTAAAGTTATTTAGTGTAATAAATAATTAATCATTATTAAATAAGATAAGTACCCCACATCCTTGAGGTTCGCATTAATATTAATTTATTAGGGAGGCAAGATGCATTGCATGTAAGTAAAGGGTGTTATAAATCAACGGAATAAGGTAGAAATCCGTGTGATAAGGGGAAGTTAGCAAGATAGTTGGAATTAGTTTGTAGGTTTGATCGGTAGTCGCCAAACTTGCCAACATGCTACCGAAGTTAGGTTTTAGGAAAACTACAAATAGTATTGACTTTTGACTTTTTCTTTGTAAATTATTTAAATTATTATCACTAAACAGTAAATTAAATGAAATCTGATTGAAAACTATTGAAACCATAATAACAATACTATTTAAAATGTAAAGACGAACTTGGAAAAACCTTGGTAAATAATATAAAATTCGTAATTTTTTTACAACACAAATAAATTATTTAACCAATTAATTATACATTATGAAAATCAGCACAAGTTCAGAGTGTAAGCGGGGACACCGCAAGTAGCGTGTACCAATTTCACGGGGCGTTCGCCCAATCGCAGCTTGCGAAAGCCGTAATTATGTTCGCAAACACCAAGTTGGGCATCTATTGCTCGGGAACTAAGTTCGCCATGACGATGTAATGATCTAATCGAGTGGTTATCCCTTACCCTTAACTTAAGGTGACGCAGGACGCTCGACCAAACCTATTTGCTTTTCACTTGACATCGTATGAGAAAGGTGAGAGGCACGATGATTTTCACCGAAATCAAGGGTTTAGGAAAAGTATTTTTGAGAAAAAACTACTGAGTTTATGCTTGCAAAGTATAGTTATTTCAACTAATGAATAAATAAACTATGTCTAATGTTAAATTTCTTTAGAATTTTCATACTCCTAATCTTACTTATTTACGCCCAAAGTTGTCATAAATTTAGTGTTAAAATATGAATCTCTTGAGACTCTTAACTTTAAAATCAATATTATTTTCAATGTTTAATATATCAATAAACCTAGATAATGACGAGATAAATCGATATAATACTTAGTTTTGAGCGTACAATATCAAATAATGTAGTAATTACCCTCCTACGTTTGTATGAAGAAAGCTCGGTCCTGAGCCCTCTTAAGGTTTATATCCTGTTCAGCTCTATTACAAAAACCTGGTAAAAAGTTTCAACATATATAATCCGTGTTCTATTTCAAAAAAACATGTCATTTCAGTAGCTATCTAATTTGTAGAGCAAAAAGTAACTAGTGGATTTTCTATAGAAGTTAGAACAATTTTTTTTTTGCGAAAGCCGTAATTATGTTCGCAAACACCAAGTTGGGCAATCTATTGCTCGGGAACTAAGTTCGCCATGACGATCTAATGATCTAATCGAGTGGTTATCCCTTATCCTTAACTTGAGGTTTGTATCCTGTTCAGCTCTATTACAAAAACCAGACTAGGACAACTTGTTCTGACATCATACATTGCTCCTTAATAAGAAAACCACACATTACGGTCTGTCCGCGAAATTCAAATTTAATTTGGTTTTTCGCAATTTGTAAACTATTACGACTAATTAGGCTTATGGCATTCAAATTTTGCCCCTAGCAATATCATCTTCCCATGTTTATATATAAATATTTACTTGAAAGTGTCGAGTTTAAGAAATTAGTCAAAATAATGGGCAGATTACACCTACCGAGTAGTGAGGCGAGACAGTAAAATGTCACTCGGCCGAGACAGTGCTGTGGTGGCCGTTTATATACGTATTTTGAAATTGCGCCGAGCACTCGTAAGTGTTTATACCAAATGAGTACTCGGCTGAGGACACTGACTCGCCACTGTACTCGGTAGGTGTAATCTGCCCATATTGAGTTTGACGTGAGCTACTCACAAATTAGTCTCATTATACCGTCAACGTCACGACTCGTTATAACTCCCAGAACACACTGCCATACTTATAATATCACATTACGAGGCGTTGCAATTCATTTGCGTTAATTTTCAACGCAAATGAATGAACTCTACGCAGCGTACCACGCAATTACAGTCGCACGTCATTGCGGAATTTCATATTATATTTTGATGTCACAAATGAAATGTCTCACTTAGATTTTCATATAGAACCACTTCTCTGAAAGTTAAACGAATATAAATGTATCACTACCCATATAAATGTAAAAAGGTGTTTGTTTGTTAGTTTGTTCTTCAATTACGTGGCAACGGAGCAATGGATCGGCGTCATTTTTTGCAGGAACTAAAGACCTGGAGAGTCACATAGGCTACTTTTTATCCCGAAAAAAATTAAACCTTCCTATGGGGTTCATCAGCTACTACGAAATAGACTAACATACAAACTTCAGAATGACTCATTGTAACTACCAGAACACACTGTCATACTCATAATATCACATTACGAGGCGGAGTTTCATTTTATATATTTTGATGTCACAAATGAAATGTCTCACTTAGATTTTCATATAGAACCACTCCTCTGTAAGGACACTTTTGTCTGAAGGGAGGCTTCGGCCGTGGCTAGTTACCACCCTACCGGCAAAGCCGTGCCGCCAATCAGCGTTAATTTTTAAAAAAAAAATTTAGCGTTCCAGTACGATGCCGTGTAGAAACCAAAGGGGCATGGGTTTAATAAAAATTGACATACCCCTTTCAGATTAGCCCACTTCTATCTTAGACTGCATCATCTTGTATATGAATAAAAATAAATAAAAGGAAAAGGTGACTGACTGACTGACTGATCTATTAACGCACAGCTCAAACTACTGGATCGGGCTGAAATTGGGCATGCAGATAGCTATTATGGCGTAGGCATCCGCTAAGAAAGGATTTTTGAAAAGTCAACCCCTAAGGGGGTGAAATGTGAGTTTTAAACTTATGTAGTCCACGCGGACGCAGTTGCGGACATAAGCTAGATCTAGTATATAATAAGTATGGAAGAATGGATAAGAATTTTTCTTACAACCACAAACGTTTTATAATGTAACGTAATTCAAACCCATAGCGTTACTTGCTAATTTCAATAGAATTATGCAAACGTAGAGAGAATATAATTACGCCGGGCCTCCAAGAAATAATAAGGTGGAAATGTGGAACGGCTAATGGCTCGGAAAATGAACGGCTGCCTTTTAAGAACCTTCGGGTTATGTTGCCTGAAAACATATTCCGCCTGCGAAATTGATACAAAATTACAATTTAGGACGTCGAGTTCTGAAAATTGAATTAAAATTATTTATACTAACTAGTGTTAGACGGCAAAAACTGGGCGATTGTATTAATCTGTGGCGTGCCCTGTGGAGTAGCGAATCTAGATGAAACGTCACTGAAATGACGCGTAGAAAAAGAAGTTTGGTCTTGTGCTTTTATAACTAAGAATTACTACGTGAACAGTTGAATAAAAGTCTTCTAAAGTATATCAAAGTGGTTTTCATTCTAATACTAGCTTATTCCAGCAACTTCGTCCGCGTGGACTTTACAAATTTCAAACCCCTACTTAATCCTCTTAGGGGTTGAATTTTCAAAAATCCTTTCGTAGCGGATGCCTACGTCATAATAGCTATCTGCATGCCAAATTTCAGCCCGATCCGTCCAGTAGTTTGAGCTGTGCGTTGATAGATCAGTCAGTCAGTCATTCAGTCAGTCAGTCACCTTTTCCTTCTATATATATTTAGACTAGCTTATGCTCGCGACTTTGTCCGCGTGGACTACACAAGTTTCACACCCTTATTTTACCCCCTTAGGTGTTGAATTTTCAAAAATCCTTTCTTAGCGGATGTCTACGTCATAATAGCTATCTGCATGCCAAATTTCAGCCCGATCCGTCCAGTAGTTTTAGTTGTGCGTTGATAGATCAGTCAGTCAGTCAGTCAGTCAGTCACCTTTTCCTTTTATATATTTAGATAATGCACACGTAATAATATAACAATTTCTATCTCGCCAAACTGCACATCAGTTTATCGGCAAGTTTGCGCTTATAATGGATTAACTATTATTATTTATAAGTATATTAGCTTTACTGTATTCAGTTAGCGAAGGAGTCCTTAATAAAAACTTCTTTTAGTTTCTTCTTAAGGACTCCTTCGCTGACCTTTTGCTCTATTCTTAACCATTCTACACTATTGAATATGAAAGTACCTATACTACAGTGCAAGGGAAAACCGATGCCAGAAGGCCTTCTGTCAGCCTCCTTGTCGAAGTTGTTCCTACCGAATTATACTTGAAAACATTTTTCATAAAAAATAATGTCACAAATGTTAAATCTACGTAAAAGCGTAACTGTTTGTGAAACGTGGCTTTTGTAATCGCTGACGCCCACGGGCTTGTTTCTGTCGAAAACACTTCCAAATTAAAAAATTAGGGTGTAACTTATTTTGTTGAGACATCCAGAAAATTGCGATGTCAATGAAAAATTGTGTGGGATTATTTTTCATAACTATCCTTTTTAAAAGGAACCTAGCGGTCAAAGGCACTCCGGTTGCAATACCCAGGGAGATGCAGGTACGAATTCTGTCAATTCCGCCATTTTTAGGGTTCCGTAGCCCGAAAGGTAAAATGAACCCTTTTAGGATCACTTCGTTGTCTGTCGCCTGTCATGAGAAGGTCCTTAAAGCAATGTCTGTAACAAAGGATTAACGGTGAAAGCAATGGAGTCTCAAGCACCCATGGGGTGACTGAGATAGATTCCCCAGTGCACCCTCTGCCTGTCACCCACAATGACACTAAACTTCACAACTTGCAATTTTATCCAACTGGGATTTTGCTGTAGGTATGGTATGTCAGTGATTATAATTTTTTTACAGAAACCCTTAAGAAATTAATAAACGAATAGAGAATATTGAAGAAATTAATAAATAAAAACCAGCCAAGTGCGAGTCAGGCTCGTGCAATGAGGGTTCCGTACTACAGTCGTATTTTTTCGACATTTTGCACGATAATTCAAAAACTATGATGCATTCAAATAAATAAAATCTGTTTAAGAATGCACAGGTGAAGACCTTTCATATGATACCCCACTTGAGTCACTCACTTCGAAAGTTGAAAATACTAATTATTAGTTCATGACCACAATTTAATTTTTTTTGTGTGATCTAACCCTAAATTCACGGTTTTCAGATTTTTCTCCAAATGCCAGTTATAAGATCTACCTACCTGCCAAATTTCATGATTCTAGGTCAACGGGAAGTACCCTGTAGGTTTCTTGACAGACCGACAGACAGACAGACTACAAAGTGATCTTGTAAGGGTTCCGTTTTTCCTTTTGAGGTACGGAACCCTAAAAACAAAAGAAATGAGTGTAAATGAAGTGACACTCCTTTATCTCCTCGTTAGGAAGATAGAATAGATTACTCTGTGTCTGATTATGCACCGTTTAAATTACCGATATCGAATTAATACGGTACCAGCTGCGGGTAATGTTCTTTTGCATAGAGTAACTAATTCATAGAGTAAACAAATATTTTTGTAACATTTCAAGTTTCGAACTAACGCGATTTTGTATAATGCATATGAGTACGAAAATATCATGTCGTCAGAATAATAACATGTCTTGACCCATAAAGATTTTATTACTCTTTCCTAATCCATATTAATATTGTAACTGCAAAAGTAATCCGTATGTTACATACCTTTTTAACCATCCTTTCAACAGATTTTGACGAAATTGGGTACAGAGATTTTTGTATTGCGCATTCTGAAGACGGACATATTATGCTTCTTTAAAACCAAAAATTTCCAACGCGATTTTCAAAATCTAAATTCACGTATACAAACTACATAGTGAAATAAAAATTAAATGTGTTTATTTATTTTGACAATATCTGTGTCTGTAATTGCATCAACGCAATAAGTCTCAAGTTTGATACAGTTCTTGCAATTCACGAAGGCGAGTGAACTTTACTTGTGGTTACGTCGTATACATGGACATTGCGTAAGTGTGCGTGCATGTCGGACCAATCAATCGCGAGCCAGCGCTCGCAAACGCACACATTTACTTCACCTTACTAACCTTACTTGTACCAATACGACTTAAACACAAGCATGAGCCACTCGCCTTCGTGAAATGCAAGAACTATAGGTACTTGGTTGTGTTATCGCACATTAACGTAACAAAATACAAATAACAAACAGCGAAGCTATAAAATTTAACTGAAAAGCGTTTTATCTTGGACAAAAAATAATCTAATACTTACTCTGATTTTAGTTGTGAGTTGTGAGTTGTGAACAATGTTATGTCAGCCAAGTGCTTGCATATAAAGAATTAACTATGAGTCCATCTCTTTCCGACTTATACAATTTCCGCAGCGAAATGAAAATATGGTACCTAACCACTATATACTATGTGTTCTTCTTAGAGAAATTTAATCGCGTTTATAGTCGAATATCTGCATCAGAACATAAAACTTTAGCGGTAAGCAAAACGTCTCTATTTACAACTAGCTGCCCTGGGGAACTTCGTTCCGCCTAACAGTCGATTCAAATTTTTTAAATTTTTGTCTCCGTAAGAACCATCCTCGTACTTCAAGGAATATTATAAAAAAAAAATTAGCGAAATCGGTTCAGCTGTTGTCGAGATTTGCGATGACCAACACCATGTGAGATGAGATAATCATTTCGTAATCTGTGAGGCGAAAGGATCATTCTTATTATCCACTTCTATTCTGAAATTTCTGACTTCAAAGTTATTTTTTTGCTGTTTTATTAAAAAAATATAAGCCAAGTTAATTGCTGACTAATATTCCCCTTTCCCCTCCAATTAAGCGTAAAGCTTGTGCAAGGAGTAGGTACGACAATAGTGCAACGGGTGGGATTTCAACCGGCGACCTTTCGATTTTCAGTCCGCTCCTTTAACCGTTGAGCCATTGTAACGGAATAGTTCAACCAAATGTTGTATGATGTAATAAAAACGCTGTAAGTACATAGCTTAATGCCCTTGAGCCCTAAATTAATTTCATCATATGACTGACAGGCTAATAAGAACTAATTCATATTTCGCATGTAATCATAAGAAATGTTACGAAAATTATATTACACAGAGTGAATTAATGCTTTCATTTATTACATATTTTAATAAAACGTTGAGTCATTTCTTCTAACCATTAAGAATTCAAAGTTATTAAGCTTACTTAGAGTAAAAATCGTAATAATATGGCGATAAGATTAATTAGTTACTTTGCTCTTTTCGGATTCTAATTATAATGTGATTTACCTATGATTAAGTGTAAGGAGGATCTCTTAAGGTTTTTTAGTCGATATGCATTTAATTAGTTAGTCAATCAGGCATTAAGTTGTCTATAATTAAGCGAATGATTTTACTGTTAGCTTTCACACACTATTTTACTTAGGCTTCATCCTTGAGATTGGCATAAGTCATGTAGTAACATACGGTATCTGCGCATTGAAAGTTGAAAGCCCTATAATGCAAAAAAATAAAAAAATATTCTTGATTATTAGGTGATAGGAAGTATCTTTCCTATCGGTCGGTATCGTGTCGTGTACGACAAATTTATATATTACTAGCTGCCCCGGAAAACTTCGTACCGCCTAACGGTCGATTCTTTTTCAGGATTTAAAAAAAAAAATCTTTCCGTAAGGACCATCCCCGTACTTCAAGGAATATAATGAAAAAAGAATTAGCGAAATCGGTTCAGGTGTTCTCGAGATTTGCGATCAGCAACACATTTTGCGACTCATTTTTATATATAGGGATGTAAAAGGAAAAGGTGACTGACTGACTGACTGACTGACTGACCTATCAACGCACAGCTCAAACTACTGGACGGATCAGGCTGAAATTTGGCAAGCAAATAGCTAATATGACGTAGACATCCACTAGGAAAATATGTTTTTTGAAAATTCAACCCCTTAGGGGGTAAAATACGGGTTTGAAATTTGTGTAGTCCACGCGGACGAAGTCGCGAGCATAAACTAGTATCTGGATAGTTCTGTGTTTCATCAATCATTCATCACTCAAAATGACGGAAATAAATGACGAAGATCCTAAAGAATCACTTTTATGTTGCGATTGAGTTTCATGCCATCGTTTCAATTTATTGTCAAGTGTATTAAGTCTCTCGTATAAAAAGGGTTTAGCACTGAGTCGTAAGTAGAACACAAGGCCAGCAATTGATAGCCTATCATTGCCCTATAAAAGGTTTTATTTTGTTTCAAATTCTGCGTAAACACTTTTTTACAACGTTCATGTTTCGGACCAAAGTATACTTTACTTACGATAGTTCAGTTATAGATTTCCAGATTATTTGATGAACTGTCTATAACAGTTCGCTACTCTGTGTCCTGAAGTACGGTTGGGAGCTCTTCTAGCGAGAGCTCCTTGACTGGGGCCTGCGGTGCGCTGCGGGTTAATTCGGCCATTGCTTCGAGTACAGCGCATAGTAACGCCAATTATATCCTTTTGTTTTGTTGCTTTTGCTTCATGGCACTTGATTGCGAACTGAAGATATTTATGCAAGAAATAGTAGAAACAAGTGCAAATAGGAAGAATTTGTGCAAATTGTTTGCTTAATTGAAAATAAAGACCGATTTTACCTGAAATTAATGGAAAGTACGGTACAAATTACAATAGCTGTTATAAATGATATTGTATTTGTTTCCATTCAAATATAACGCTTAATGAACATTCGAAACTGTTAGTAGTCTAAACGAGATACTTTTTCGAAAAATAATAAGTATTGTTTGGAATAGGGAATGATAATTTTTGTTCATGTTACTCCATAACTCCGTCAAATCTTAACTAATTTTGATAATTAATTTATATTTTCTCATGTCATGAGTAGTTAGCATGTAGGTTTTTAGCTTCATCATGCAGGTGAATCTTTTAATCAAATTAAAAATGATTATTTCATGCCCAACTTATGAATGTGTAATAAATGGTGTGAGAAAACGGCGACGGTTCGGAAAAAGGTAGGTACCTAATACAGCTGTGAAGAATGCACGGCGTAACATCACGACTTTGAATTTAATTTAGTTGTAACATCAAGCGCGTATGCACCTAGAAACTTAGCATAAGAGCCAACGCAAACAGGCGGAATGGAGTGGAGTAGAATCCTTTGATAACAATCTAAACTCAGCTTTATATACTTACTGCCGTACTCAGAGTCGCTAATCGTTACTTAAGATTGAGTTAAAACGATACAGATTTATGTGAGAGATATAGCTCTGTCTCGTTTTAACTAAACTTAAGTAACGATTAAGCGACTCTGAGTACGGCTGTTAGACATATACCGTTGAAATTAGTAAAACGAAACAAAATTTGGAGGATGTGCGCCGCTCTTTTAGGGTGCGTTTGCACTAACGCGGAAGTGGGGACATTGGCTAATCACAAAGTTTCCACTGATGCGGGGTGGGGATTTCGAGCACTGTGATTGGCCAATTTATGATCTTAGGATAAAAATAAGCTTATGTCTCTCCTGAACGCCTAACATGCGCAACGCGAGAAAATTTTGTCTACGCATTTACTCGTCTTATTTGTATGAAAAAACACGAGATAATGCGTAGACAAAATTTTCACGCGGTGCGCATGTTAGACCAACTGGTCTTGAACCATATCCATGTGTAGTAATAAAGTCGATCCATTGCCACAGGGTGCTTGATGAAACAAACAAACACATTTTCGCAATTACAATATGGGTAATGATCACAAAGCCACGGACAAAAGCTAGTTACTCATACACGTACAATAAAACAATGAGTATCTTTCAACTTAGTTTTATAAATGCGGCAGTCAGACGTAAGTACTGTTGAAGCGCAGAGAGTCTAGATTAAGGACATCAATTTACGATACTAATTAAGATAAGACACGTACGATCGGCGCTGCGGAGAAAATGAAGAGAGTAGCAGAGAGTACAATTATTTCTTAGCTTAAAGTTGAAGTAATATTTGCCTTTTAAGCTTTTAATACATAGATATGAACTTCATATTAATGTAATATTAGTTGTACTTGTGTTATAGAAGCAGACGTTTCTTTGCGGAAATCCATGATATACAATGAACCAAAAGCTTAATTTTCTTCAGCGGATTAGAGCAAATTAAGCTTTTGGTTCATTTTTTGCCGAAATGGAAACTGTTACTAATAAGAGGGGAATGAAAATCAATCTATTATATTGTTTTGTCTTATGGTTAAAATTCACCTTTTACTAAGCTATTAAAATCACCATCTGACATCATTATGACTGACTGACTGACTGACTGACTAAACTATCAACGCACAGTTTAAACTACTGGACGTATTGGGCTGAAATTTTGCATGCAGATAGCTATTATGACGTAGGCATCCGCTAAGAAAGGATTTTTGAAAATTTAACCCCTAAGGGTGTGAAATGGGGGTTTGAAATTTGTGTAGTCCACGCGGACGAAGTTGCGAGCATAAGCTAGTTCTGTTTATAAAACATTGTACATAGTAATAACAATGTTTTAAGAAGTTATTTACCTTCTTACCTCTCATAACCTTGTTTGAAGAGCGCTTTGACAAATTTTTGCTCGTTCCAACAGCTCGCTGCTTTGTATTGTGGCACTTCACTTCACTTTACCTACTTGCGGAGGTTGCTACGCTGTACTGATTGTAGCTAAGTGCTACGAGTCTACGAATATTGCTACGCCGTTATAAATGGACAGGCATATTTTCAAGTTTAGAGTGTAGTAAAATGACAAAATTGGGAATTAGGTATTTACCGCGAAAAAGAAAGAAAAAGAGAATTATTCGTTCTAGAATTTTCGTGATCTTTAAACAAGGTTTGCTTGTTACTCTCAATAAAATGTTGAAGATTTTTTCTTATAGATTGCATGATCAGTAATTATCACTTACCAGCAAGTTTTATTAAACAAATTTACTAGTAGGACGTATTATTAACTTTAAAACTATTATTTTTCAAGAGAAATGGTCTCGAAGTCATGTTTAAAACTATACATTCTTGTTAAATCTGTAGGTGTAAACTCCGAAAGCGTTATCAGCATCAAAGACATTCAAGATGAATTTATTAAGTGTTGTCTTAACCAAAAAGTGCGAGTCAGGCTCGCGCACCGAGGGTTCCGTAGTACAATCGTATTTTTCGACATTTTGCGCGATATAAATCAAAAACTATGATTCGTAAAAATAAATAAAAACCTGTTTTAGAATCCATAGGGGAAGCCCTTTCATATGATACCCCACTTGATATAGTTATCTTAGTTTGATAATTGAAAATACTAATTATTAGTTCATGACCACAATTTTTTATTGTGTGATGTGACCACAAATTCACGGTTTTCAGATTTTTCCCCTAAAGCCAGCTATGAGACCTACCTACCTGCTAAATTTCATGATTCTAGGTCAACAGGGAGTACCCTGTAGGTTTCTTGACAGACCGACAGACAGACAGACAGATAACAAAGTGATCCTATAAGGGTTCCGTTTTTCCTTTTGAGGTACGGAACCCTAAAAATTACGACATCCTTCTGTACCAATAAATAATTTATGACCTAAAGAATATTACCACACCAAAGTTCCAAAAGCCAACGATAAAATTGGTAACTAAATACATCTATCCGTTCAGTTCTAAAACTAAAAGCGAATTTTACCCAGTACCAATGAAAACGGATGGTATGAAACAATGTGCGCACGTTTGGTAACGCAGTTTAGCTGTGTGCTTAGAGATGGCGCTGTTATCTAAAAAACACCCAGGAATTTATAATGCGACACAAAAAAAAATCTTTTGATGATTTAATTACAAAAATGCAGAAAAAATAATTGTTGTTTCATACTTTATCACTTTAGATAAAAATTTAACGTATTCAGTATAATATTATTATTATGTTATATAAATTATTGTCGTTGGTGATGCTAAGCAAGAAATGCGTTTTTGTACAAGACGCTTTCTTAGAGGTACCTAGGAAGGTCTAGGATAGAAGGCTCGCTCCGTCGTCCCATCATTCAGTTTTACTTAACTTTCGTTTCGCTACTGATGTTGCCGTATTACTTTGCTCGCCCCTCCACTCCCTCCACTCCGCAGGACCGCTCTGTCGTATAACTTTAGCTGCCTGTCATGCAACCTGTAGGTCGATTCCTGCATCAATCATTATTACAATCGCAATTGTTGCGATTGGCTGGATTTATGGTATATTTGTTGCAAACTTGCAACAATGAATTGAAGCCAATAGTGAGCAAGTGTCGGTCAATCAGAGGTGATTCCGATCGTAACACTGTAGTTGTCATTTTACCGTAATCGAGCATCATACAAACGCGATTGGTTTTAGCCAATACCCATAAATAAATGTGATTAACATCCCCGTAGATAATATCTGCGGCGAAGCGCGCCCGGGCGACGGATAAATCACGGCGAAGCATATTTATTGCGACTATTGCTGCTAATCTGTAGCAAATTAGCTGCTCATTCGATGCGGAAATAAGCTATATCCAGCTCCGGGTGCACTTGGAGTTATTATTATTATTTATTTACTTTAAATTAACTAAACAATGGTGCTGATTCTGAGCTCACCAAAATTAGAGTAAAGTAGATTAGAGTATTCGCATTCTCTTCTTACTAATGTTATATGAAAAGGACAGACACAGTTTGACAGTTTAAAATTTAATTTAGAGCTGTCAAACTTTAGCTTTTTAAATTTGTAGCGTGCACTAAAATTTAGAGTACTACTTAAATGTAAAATTCATATTCCGTCTTTTTTTAGCAATATTAAAAAGAAAAAGATGCAGATACTCCAAATTTAGTTTGGTGAAAAACAAGCGCATGAAATGACTAAACTATTGACAAAAACTTAAGCTATACTTGTAATAAATAATTGTCTCTAGCTACAGGTACAAGAGCGCTTTAAAATTAATGAAGTTGAATCTTTTGTATAACTGCTTATTAATTTCTCTAATTTGCTCCCCAAATGTGATCATCATATTCATTATTTACTATATATATCATAAATTTATTATTTACTTTACACGTCCGAGTTTGTGTCACAAAAATTACAAAATACCAATCAATTCATCAATCCAGTAAATTCGGAGCAAATTGGCTATGATAGATGAACAGACAGACAGATACACTATTGATCCTATAAGGGTTCAGTATTTTCATTCGGATGTACCGACGGAACCCTAAGAACGCTGCACCTCAGTTTCATCCTACTATAGCAGTACATCCTACTATGTACCTATTCGTTGCATATGAGACCTGTTGATTAATGTAAGGGTCCATGACCTTTAGTATGAAATGAGGATTACGGCGTAGAGAAACTTATAGCGCCTACCTGAGAATATTCTCGAAATATTAGGTGAAATAAGTCACTGACTTCCGGATCCAAAAATAAAGAGCATCTCCAATTTTATTTAACCTGTTTTGGCACGAGGCCCATATCATTATTATAACCCAAAAACTAAAATCGAATTCTTAATGGTATCGTTCGTTACGACAAGGTAATGTCAGGAATTAATACTAGTATATTATATTTAAGGCAATAAACTCACGAAGAACTAGGTAGGCACTATAAATTCGCTTCGAGTAACAGTATTTCTAGTGGAGAACCGATGGCAGATCTTTTAAGCCAAGCTAACTTATAGCCTTCTATATCAAGTAAGAAAAATTGCTAAATTTTAGTTAGAAATTTCTAGAAATAAAGATTTACTAAAACGTAAATCAGAAGATGCAAAAGATCATCCTCTTGACATATTACGCGTAACAACGGCTTACTGTGTTAAAATCCAGTAAAATAGAGTTTGATTATTCGTTTGTTTTGGCTGCTACAGCCTAGTATACTGCAACCCACCATTTCACAACAACATCAAAAAGAAAAATTGTATTCAATTTTCAAAACAAATCAATTATTTCTTTAAAATACTTAAGTCAACACAACCTCACTTCACGTTCTTTATTTCATAATCTCACGTACAAAATACATTTTTTGATATGGACAAAAAATAATCATTCATTACGTTCTAAAAAGGGCTTTAATGCATAAAACTATCTCGCTTTAACAGTAAGAGTCATAATAGGGCACCTTCTACAGGTATTTGTTTCGAGGCTATGCTCCGTCTATGGTTAAGCCCACTTTCTTATCTTATTATTAATTTTATTTATTTTACATCTTATTGGAACGGCATTGCCACTTACATTATCTAGATGTCCAATTATAAATTTAAATACAAATACAAAAAGCCACAAAATACAAAACGATACAACATTCAAGGATTTTGAATATACGCTGAGAACATTGAATAACCTGTTCATGCAATGCTCTCCGCGCACTGCAGTAACTCCCGAATCAAAGTTATACACCCGTCATTGAATGGATCCCATTAAGCATTATTGTTTAAAGCTCGTTGAACGATGCAAATGAACGCGGTACAGGTGCCATAGCTCTAGCAGTAGTGCGATGATGTGGGACCACGAAAAGTTTATTCTTCTATTATCATTCCTTCTCAATCATAGGAGATCGCAGTCAAGTGTTAGCTTGTTGAAGGTAGTTTAATGAATTAGACAATATTGGACTCATCCCAGGTCACGCAATCTGTGGTGGGGTAGCCATCTTGATTCGATTTGTATAAATACAAGTGTTTGACGGTTTTTACTCCAGTCTTAATCTGACTCGAAACTCAACAACTATGAAATACTTTTATGTTTAGGTCGTTATTTTGATTAAGTGGTTGCAATAGAAATTGTGCCCTAATCAAGTTAATATTGCAGTTAGATTATTATAAAGATCAAACCTCTCGATAAGCGTCTACGCGTTGTGATCTATATCTACGTGCAAGCTTTATATGAGGGAATATTTTAATAAATTTTATAATTTGTTATATTTAACCTGCTTTTCTGACTTTTGTTTTTACAAGGATTAAATTAGCTCCGTACATAATATCAAATTCTTTAAGATCAAACCAGCACACATATCTCTACTATACACATTAATTACAACGTCAAACTAATTATCCAATTCTCATTTTGTCTCTCGTAGGTATACCTGTTCACGTATCCTTTGAGAGAATACCTGAGCGATTCATCAAAGTTAAGACGACATACAAAATTAATAACGTAGGTTTATATTAATATTGATAATATAATACCTGAATATTATCCTGACTATCTAATTCAGGCATACGAATTATCTGCGGTTCATTTACAAAAAAAAAAAGGTTTTGGTATTATTTGCAGGATATTTTTATAGCGAACATTGATACAAAACATGCCGGAAAATTAGATAATTTTTCAAGTTTAAAAGGTTTCGCTGAGGAAATTCTAATAATAGGAATTAATATTTTGATACAAAAAAGTAACCGTTCTTTTGTTAGGTATTGTATTAATAAAGCAATTGGGTTTTAGTTTTGTAGCTTCTCTTTAACTAAAATTTATTAGAGTCATTTTAGACGTGCTACAACCGCAACTGCACCATAATAGTAAAAATGACACCAGACATCAGAAAAAATTAATAATGCTATGTATCAAACCGCGTAGTTTTGTTATAATTCCAATGTACGACTATATTTGCTGTTATTATCAAAGGTTGTTGCAAACGTGTGGTCAATACCTATGGCATTGTGGTAACAAACATAACCACTCGTGGTACTTTCACGTATGTATCGCAATGTACACAAACAACACAACACAATGTACAGCCACAAACTACTTAAGTATTTTGTGGCTGTTTCAAAGTAAGTTCATGGCCAGAAATCTGCTTGGGGTATTTTTTGACTTCAATAACATACCATCAGGAAGCTGCAGCAAAACCATTCACACATGACGTGTTCTGCCGCTGCACTGTGATGGTTTATTCCGCTATGATGTAATGTGGTTCGTCTGAATAGACCCTAAGCTGTGCATTGAATGCAAATAGCCTCGATTAACGTGGCTTAAATAATTGGCTTGCAATCTATTTTAGTTCAGTAAAAGCTTAATTAAATACAATTAGGTCTATTACGAACACTTTAAATATATTACAATACGACGGACGAAACAGCTTTGTGAACGAGGTGAAGACTAAAGAGTAACTGCTTATCTAAATCTAAATTCTAAATAAATAATAAATATATAAAATGAAAAGGTGACTGACTGCCTGACTGACTGACTGACTGACTGATCTATCAACGCACAGCTCAAACTACTGGACCGATCGGGCTGAAATTTGGCATGCAGATAGGTATTATGACGTCGGCATCCGCTAAGAAAGGATTTTTGAAAATTCAACCCCTCTAGTGTTTTATATGTATGTATGAAGTTTTTTTTTAATAAATGGAAGTCAAATCCACATTATTCACGCCTGGTTTCCGATGTAGGTACAGCCTCTGTTAATATTTAGGTAAATTGAAATTACATATTACAGGTATCCGAAACAATAATGGGGGTCGAAAAACGCTGATTGAAAATTGGGATATCAGATACATGCGAGCAGAAAATAATACTTGTGTTTCATTATGACTCTTAACACTGTCATCGTAAGGTTTGTTTTTGCGAAAATTATAGTAGGAAATAACGCGTTTAAAATTGCTTGCATTCAAGTATAATTCCGATAATGTAAAGATTGTGCGAAATTAAAGTATATGAACACCGTTGTTTCGCAGACTTTTTTGTTAACTGACTTCAAAAAACTTGAAATTTATTTTGACTCGAATTATATCAACGTTGGCAGAGTGAACTAGAATGAGGAAACTTTTGGGTTTGATTCTGAATCGACATCTGACAAATATTAAGCTAGGTTAATTTTTCACTTTAAATCAAGAACCTTGGGTCCATTTTTCTTTGCAGTTATTTTGTTTCCATTCTCGAATTGGTATATCAACGTTGTAAGATCTCATACTAAACATACAGATTCAACGAATGGCGAACAAGATAGCGAGGCTCGAGAGGGAGCGGATCTAGCAGACGGAAAATACTACATCCTGTTGTTGTTGACCACGTCCGCTACTTCAAATTAAGTGACAGTGAAACCGGTGGTACCTACTGAATTTTATACTTTAACTCAAGAACCTTTAGGTCCATTTTTCTTTGCAGTTATTTTGTTTTCACTCTCGAATTATACCAACGTTATAAGATCTCATACTAAACATACAGATTCAACAAATGGCGAACAAGATAGCGAGGCTCGAGAGGGAGCGGAACCAGCGGCGGATGTCGAGCGACGACGGAAAATACTACATCCTGTTGTTGTTAACAACGTCCGCTACTTCAAATTAAGTGACAGTGAAACCGGTAGTACTGAATGTTTTACTTTAACTCAAGAACCTTTAGGTCCATTTTAAGATAAGATAAGATAAGATAAGATTTATTTATTTGCTTTCATGTACATTAATTGATGGTGGGTGCTTAAAGCTAAATATAAGCAGTACAGTTTCTTTGCAATTTTTTCGTTTCGACTCTTAAATTATATCAACACTATACTCCACGGAAAGAAGTTAGAATAGCGTTCTCTCTATAACGTAATCCTATACAAATGATAGAAACAAAAATCTCAATGTGTGTTAACCATTTTGAGTCACTAACCAATCACAAACGAAACTAGGTGTTTTCTAATTAAATCTCATAACTCATAAACCCACCGCAGCCCCAATCGCATATTTAGTTCACTAGGTAGGTACGTACTATAAAAAAACATTTCGACAAAGTGTTCGTTTTACCCTGAACCTCCTAATAGATAAGTATCTGGCAGCATACTTGCACAGAAAATATACTAGAATTCTTAAAACAAAATTAAACACTTTAAAACCTCTTATTACAGTGCTAGATTTAATGCACTACTTTCAAAGGCTAGTTCAAACATTATAACTAACTAATGGAGATTTATATACGGACCATTATTTCGCATGCCGGAATCAATTTCGCCTCGTCTATTACAAAATTTGCACGTTAAACTTCAAGGAATTGAATCAAATTATACTACCAGAATTAGTTTGGTCGGGCGTCAGTCGCGTGTTAAAATTCACGTGAATTCGAGCTTCCTCGCATTCACGAGCGGATGTTTGACATGCTAAATAAAATCCAGTAGTTTTACTGTTTAGCATGTTTATAGCTCTAATTTCCTAGGAAACACACACACAAACACCCACAAGCATACACACACACTGTTGTAATTTTATTTTATTTTTGTATATACCTACATTTATACTAAATCTATTCTGTTTTAATTATAATTTTAAGTAATCTCTTGTGGCCTTCTGTTAAAACTAGATTTAGATTTAAATAATAATTATGTAATTATGCTGTTGATTACTTTCAAATAAACAAAAAAAAGCGGTGCCGTCACATAACGACTTTATGGCGTCAAATGACTATCTATTAAAACAAGATGACGAATTACCTACCCCCGATTGCCATCTTGATCTGTTGCATACTATTTTTTGTTTAATTTTGATACAAGTTAGCCCTTGACTGCTATCTCACCTAGTGGTAAGTGATGATGCAATCTAAGATGGATGCAGGCTAACCTGGAAGGGGTACGGCAGTATTTATTAAACCCACAGACGAGTGAATAATCAAACCCATACCGGTATTTGCCGGCAGGGTGGTAACTAGCCACGGCCGAAGCCTCCCACCAGACCAGACCAGAAATTTAGAAATTATAAAATTCCAAACCCCCGCCGGGAATCGAACCCAGGCCCTCCCACTAACAAGACCACAGCGCTTACCACTGCGCCAAGGAGGTCATCAGGGAGCTGTCGTAATATATCTCTAGGGCTCAAGCTGAATACGATATGTCAATGCGATTAACATTAAACACGCAGAAGGTAGGTACGGTCGGTTTAACGCATTTCAATTAGTGCTGTGACTGTTGCCTTTTGAATAATGTATGCGGGAACTTTGATTGAAACGCTCTTCGCTGTGTTGCCCTTAATTCCCACTTGTTTGATCGTTTAGCGTCAACTTTGAACATCAAATTAGGAAATAGTCAAATAATTACACAATGAACTAGTAATATTATGCTGGGTGGCCATGACATTTTTTACAAGACTGCCTAAAAAAGAAGTTATTTGAGTTCTATTATTATCATCATCATCATCAACCGATAGATGTTCACTGATGGGCAACCCGTTGAGTTTCTTTGTTCCACCATACTAGCTTTTCACGGCCCACCCATTTAACTTAGTGCAAAGAAAGCTTGCGACACAGTGAACCTAAATCCACGTGAACCAAGTCGCGGGCATCATGTACCTAGTATTAAAGAAATGTCTCTGAATTCTAAAACCAACTACAGTTATCCAGATTAAAATGCCTGAAAAGTGTTGTTAACTAGAGAAAAGCAAACTAAAACATCATTAAGAAAATAATGATTAATCATTATCTCGTACTAGATAGAGTAACTATCGATCTGGGAAAGAGCTTCCTGTCTCAAACTTGTAAGTTACCTACTACATTAAGTTGAAACTGATATAAATCACTTGTTTCCTCAGGTTATCTCTAACGGCCTTGGTGTTACCTTAAACATTCGGTTTGTATAGCAGAGGGAGCATACCCCCATTCCTTCCTTAGAGCGGACGGCGAAGTCTAAGTGCGGAAAAAAACCGGCCAAGTGCGAGTCAGGCTCGCCCAATGAGGGTTTCGTATTACAGTCGTATTTTTTCGACATTTTGCACGATAAATCAAAAACTATGATGCATAAAAAACTGTTTTAGAATGTACAGGTGAAGACCTTTCATATGACACCCCACTTGATATAGTTATCTCACTTCGAAAGTTGAAAATACTAACTATTACTTCATGACCACAATTTAATTTTTTTTGTGTGTGATCTAACCCTAAATTCACGGTTTTCGGATTTTTCCCCAAATGTCAGCATAAGATCTACCTACCTGCCAAATTTCATGATTCTAGGTCAACGGGAAGTACCCTGTAGGTTTCTTGACAGACAGACGGACAGACAGACAGACAGACAGACAGACAGACAACAAAGTGATCCTATAAGGGTTCCGTTTTTCCTTTTGAGGTACGGAACCCTAAAAACTGAGAATAAAGAAGAACAAGAGGACCCCCTCCCAGATTAGCCTTCTTCCGTCTTGGCTCATCATTAATTATTATACTAAAATGTTAGTTTGAAGTCAAGGCCACTTGCCATCGGGCGTGATTTATGTTTTTTAAACATCTTGTTGGAATTTTTCAATTTTTGGGGGGAGGGGGGGAAGCCGTCTCCGGAATGCAAGCTGTTTAGCTCTCTCGGTTTAGTTTTTGAATGGTGAAAACTGTGTCTCATTTTTATCTTGTCTTGGTGTTGTTTTGGTCTTGTCTTGGTCGTGTCTCGGTTGTGTTTTGGTCGTATCTTGTTATTGTCTTGGTCGTGTTTTGGTCTTGTCTTGGTCTTGATCAACTCTCGTTCTAGTTTGGAACTCGAATTGAGATTTGTCAGATGTGTCGCATACAAGCGTGTGTATGTTTCTTCACATTTTTGTAATAGAATCTTTGCCAATGTGAAGTTTTGCAATTGGGTATTTGACTACATCAAAAATAAATTATTTCTCAGTGATAATAAAATAGAGGGTCTTCCAAAATACGTAAAAGCCACGTCTTTTGTTGGTTTTAAGTATAATAACCATTTTAAATTATCGATTAAACTAAAAAAAGCACGTCAAATGATTCTGACATCACACACCGGTATCTCATAGAATCTCGCATCTCGCATACTAAGCGCGCGTTTTGACATTTGATAAAAAGTTAATGATTTCACTAGTTGTCAAAATATACCATAATGCCATATTCTATTACGTTGACAATGATCCAACATACTAGCCAAATCTCCATGTAGCAATAACATCGTTATTTGGGGTTGTCAGTGATTTATGTAAGGTGGCACACGATTAGCATCAAAAAGCCCGCTCGGCCGGCTTAGCGTATTTCAATTACTACTCCCACCAGTGTTGCCTCTTGAATAATACATACTAGAACTTTGATTGAAACGTTTCTGGCCATTGTCACTCTTAACTTCTGTGCCTCGTGAACACGCACATTAATAATATCTATACAATACTATAATATACATATACCTATACAAACGGATAGGTATATTATATTATACCTATATAAATACCTATACAAAAGGATAAAAAATTCTAAAAATACGCACATCCCAAATATTATGACGATCAACTCGGGGAGAGTCAATTTGGTTTCCGATCGGGCATGGGACTCGACAAGCACTTTTTGCCTTGAATATTCCAGTACAAAAATGCAAGGACATGCAGATCAATATTATTTTTGCTTCATTAATTATGACAAAGCGTTCTATTGCGTAATACATGTACTCTTGCAGCGTTTAATGGATGTCAGTCTAGACAGCCAGCAAGGGTTATATTGGAACCAAAGAGCAACTGTGAGACTCAAGCATTGCAAGACCGATCAAGCTGAAATTCGCCGTGGTGTCAGTCAGGGGTGTATATTGTCCCCCCTGCTTTTTAACTTGTACTTGGAAGCTGTGATATCTGAAGCTCTAGAGGGGTTGGAGGTAGGCGTCAAAACAAACAGTCAAGTCGTGAAAAACCTACGATTTGCCGATGACACCGTGCTTATAGCTTATTCAGAAAACGACCTACAGACATTGGTGGATAAGGTCAACGAGTGCAGTGTGAGGGCGGGGTTGAGTATAAATAAATACTTTACAATACTTGCAATAATAGCAAGGCTTGGGTGAATAAGGCCACAATGGATATAGTCAGATAGCTGGAGAATGATATAGGCTATTTTTTATTCCGGTCAATCAAAGAGTTCCCATGGGATTTATAAAAAACTAAATCCGCTTCGACGAAGTCACATGCATCAGCTAGTGGATGAATGAAATAAAAGTAAGCTATGATTTTAGATATCTATACATCTTACTTGGAGCAGACATAATAACATGAATTAAACTGAAAAGCAGCTAAAGAGAACGGTTCATTAAAAACACTCAAATTAATCGAATCGATCGATCGCATATAGTCCGTTAGTCCATACGTTTGTAATTACTAAATTCCAATCCATCTGATAGAACGTAAAGGAACTTTCCGGCTCCTCGGGCTGGTGTAAATTGTAAAATGTGAATCGCTCAAATATTTACCAAATGCTTCGCCGGACGCGCCGTCCCGGGAACATAGTTTGAGATACAACATACGAGACTGTATTTCGCACGTAGCCGTCGCGATAGTTCAATATGCATAGAATTATTCATCGTCAGCCTACATGCAACCACCATACACAATTATCTTCTTTTTCCTGCGGGGCTACAAGTCTTTCGAATCCAAGTCTCGCAGTAGGTATTATACTTGGAAGGCTTTTAGCGCTTGGGGTCATAGTTTTTTAAACACTTGTAGCGGTCTTTCGACTTTCTTCTCGAAATGCATTTATCTATCTTACATTGTTTTTTACAGATCCTCATACTAATCCACCATCAAACAATTTTACCGATATATTATTATGCTAAGTTTTAAGTTCAGTTAGCGATGAAAACCTCGATGGGAGCTTCGTATTCGTGGCTTTTGGTGTGGAGACCTTGGGGCCGTGGGGCCCGGGGGCTCGAGATCTTTTTGAAGAAATTGCGAAAAGAGTTATCGAGTCAACCGGGAACCCGACAGCTGGCAGCTACCTTGGTCAAAGAATTAGTTTGGCCATCCAAAGAGGTAATGCTGCCAGCATCTTGGGTACAATGCCTCGCTGCGGTGGTCTCGATGAGGTTTTAGATTTAATTTAATTTATTTTAGTTTTAATTTAATGTTGGTTTTTTTTAGATTTAAGTTTATTAATAGTTTATTAATTAAATTAAAATTAAATAGTTAGCGATTGCAGCGCTAGAATAAGTACATAGACAAGTCTGATTTTTAAACATTAGTAAAAGAAGAAAGAAGCAGAACTAAAGATATTTCAACTAAAGTTAGGTAGTTCTTATTTGTCAGTAATTTTTTCATAGACACCGTGTCTGATAAGAATAATTATAAGCTAATTACTTCATAATTTTTTACTACAACTCATGTCTTAGTTTTATGTTTTAAATTGAAACTCAAGCAGAAAATAGTAGGTCGTTTTGTTAAGTAATACAAACTCGTATGCACCGCGTTCGTTTCGAGTATGAACAGAGTCTAAACTGTTAGAATTATTTACGAATCTCATTTCGTAGTCTTCTATTTATTTTTCTTCTGGTTGAATATGTTCTGTTAGGTATTTTGCTACACCGGTCAAAGCTATGAAATAGTCTAGTACTAAATGCTGTTAAGTTTTCAAACTCAAACTCAAACTCAAATTATTTATTCAGAATAGGTAAAATTTTACGCTTACTGATGGTCAAAATTTGAATTTGTAAGATGATGTTATAGTGGTGATATTTAATACGTACTTAAAACTAAAGCTACGAGGGTTCCAAACGCGCCCAGGTCTGAGAAGACACAACAAACTTTCTTTTCTATAAAGGTATAAAAAGATAATTATATTTTTATGATTTAAGTATCACTCAGTAAGTATCATTTTCGAGTAAGTAGAGAAACGGTATAAAAGCTACAGAAAAACCTCGAAGAAACGTACCTACTTAATTCAACAAAAATATTATTTTTTTGTGTTAGCGATATTTGAATTAAAATATCGCACGAAATAACAATAAAACGTAAACAGTATTATCTAAAAAAAGGTCAAAACAGACATTCGACTGTCCCAAACACGCCGCCAGTATTTTACACACCAAACATAACGTACTGTATCAAAAAATCCAAAATAATACAGGCAATTTTCTCCTTATTTCTTTACGCAATGTGCGAATATAACACTCAATTTCCTGTGTACATGAGTGTTGAATGACTTAACCTCAGTTCGCTATGGTACGTTTCTTACAATATCCGATACATATTTTTATGAAGGATCAGCTATGTTATATGACTACAAGCGATAAAGTTGCTCCCAATAAGTTTCGCTGTAGGATTTTACGATGTGTGTCCATCTGATCGGATACCCTTAGACGTGTTAGGGCCTGAATAAAAATTCTGAATTGTAAAAAATGTATCTTAACGCGTAATGGATTTCTTTTTAGGGTTCCGTAGTAAACAAGGAACCCTTATAGTTTCGCCATGTCCGTCCGTCTGTCTGTCCGTCCGTCCTCGTTTAATCTCAGAGACTATTAGTGCTAGAAATCTGTAATTTGGCATGGGTATAAGCAAGCAAGGGTAGCTCCCCTACATGTAAAGTGGGGATGAATTTTTTTTTCTCATCTATCCCATAGTGTGGGGTATCGTTGAATAGGTCTTTTAAAAATACTGTGGATGTGGGAACATCATTTATCGAGTTCTAGATTCGTTTGTAAAATATGATGTTTTAAAGTGCTAATTGTCCCCCCCCCCCCCTCTATCAGCCAAATGGTAGTAGGATAGGAACGTGGAGTTATTTATGTTTTTTGAGGTAGTGTAGGGTTCCGTAATCACAATCTACGGAACCCTACACTGCGCGTGGTCCGCCACGCACTTGGCCGGTTTTTTTTAGATGAAGAACTTTGGTCTTGGAAAAATGGTCTTTATGACCATCTCCCGGTTCTCCATCTTCTGCAGAGTAACCCATATTATAGTTCAAAGCTGAAATAGCAATGGGCAGCGACTTCGTTCGCGTGGATTTAGTTCTTTAAAATCCCGTGGGAACTCTTTAATGTTCCGGGATAAAAAGTAGCTTATGTCCTTTCCCGGGATGCAAGCTATCTCTGTACCGAATTTCGTCAAAATCGGTTGAACGGATGGGCCGTGAAAGGCTAGCAGCCAGACAGATACACATTCGCATTTATAATATTAGTATGGATTTATAATATTAGTATCGATTTATAATATAAGTATGGATTTATAATATTAGTATGGATTTATCAAGAAAAACATTTCAAAGCTCCGTTGAACAAATCGCTTATAGATTGAACAAAAAGGTAAACTAAGAAATCAGTGTACAGCATTATTTTACAAGGAAACTATTAAATTTTCTGAAGCAGCGAATAAATCTTCAAGGAAAATCCTTAAGTAGTTTCGAATGGTAGCAACACGAAGCAAGAAATCCCAGCAACGAGCGAACTAACTCAAATATCATTACAAAATGATTAATTACCGTACCAGTGCCGGGAACTGTATCGATCTAAAATATTTGAGTCTCGAACTTACAAATACTTTTGACACCCTCTAAATTTTCGAAAATCGAAATTTCGAAAATCTTAAGACACGTAGGTACCTATAGTCCGCGACAGGTCGAGATGGCAATCGGGGTATGAGGTGGGGGACGCCCCGCACACCCGCACATCATCTGGCTCGCCCGCACTTGGTTAGCGCAGGGGCTGTGCGTGTTTACGGGGCGTTCCCTCCCCGATTGCCATCTCGATCTTTCGCTTCTTTACTTTTGACCAAAAGCCAAAATACCAATTTTCATCACTTGAAAAGTGGTGGATTTTCACAGACACAAGACACAGACAGAAGAGAAATCTTCTGTATGAGTGCCTACAATATAAAGGTAGGTAGGTACATAACGTTATTTCAAGTTTCTAGCCTCAGGGGTTTAGGCTGTGTGTTCTTAGATCAATCAGTCAGTTAAGGGCACAAGTTGACCTAGGTATATGAATTTGAAATGAGGCCGAATAAATTACTTATATACGTACGCATAACTTCAAGTACCTATACTTTGAGTAGCCTTACATTTAACATTAATTCCTTGTTCATTCAATCATTAGGCTTTAGCAGCAGCAGCTGAGAGCTCTAGTCATGCACAGTTCAAGTGTCAAAGGGGATGAAGAGCTCTCAACTCGACGTGCCGTCCAGTTAGGCTCTATTCAGACAGACAGACCACAGCAGCAAAATATTCTAACTATACTGGTGCGCTTTCAACTTGCGTTTCAAAGAGCCTGAATAGCTCAACAGGTAAAGGAGTGGCCTGAAAACCAAACGGTGGGCAAAGTCGACGGTTCAAACCCCGCCCGTTGCACTATTGTCGTACCTGCTCCTAGCACAAGCTTGACGCTTAGTTGGAGAGGAAAGGGGAATACTAGTCATTTAACATGGCTGATATTATTTTTTTAAAAAGAAAAAAAAAGAAAAGTACTTGCCCAGAGGTATTGCCCGTCATGTAAGCTGCCAAAGCAATGTATGCAATATTGCGTGTATCTATCCATAATATTAATTTATATTTAAGTTGCACGTGTGAGTGCGTGCTTGATTGCGTTCGTGCATTACAACGCAACTTTTACGCAGTTACAGCGAGACCATTCACGCAAGACCGCCTGACATAGGTCTAACTATGCACTGATGTGTAATTTGCGTTAGATGCATGCACTAACAGCCCAGGCGTATGTCTTATGTTTACCGGTAATAGTGCTTGCATCAAACCCTGTAGTACACGCAATAAGGCACGCACACCCATGCATCCTCTCCCTTGTTTGTGATACACAGTCCACACGCGCAAGTAATGACATGCATAGACGCATGCTT
The DNA here is from genome assembly GCF_902806685.2 of Maniola hyperantus. Lineage (NCBI taxonomy): Eukaryota > Metazoa > Arthropoda > Insecta > Lepidoptera > Nymphalidae > Maniola > Maniola hyperantus. Next base: position 13,726,412 of record NC_048541.1, on the reverse strand, counting down.
TACATGCATTCCATCGATAGCTGAAACGACGAAATTTCAGTTAAAAGATAGATAGATATATGTCAGCATACGCTTCTCGTTTTAATAGTACCTATCTTAAGTTGAAGGAAAGTTAGAGGGAGCTCTATAGATCGCAGCTCTAGTCCACACGACTGCTAACTGTCGTGTCGTGTGTGCAAATGAACTGCACAGTTTCATAAAATATTGAGGGTAGCGACATTTTTGCGGCGGTGGCTGCGTTAGTCTGAAAAGACCCTTAAATTTCTTCATTTTACATTTTGAAGTGACGAGTTTTATATTGTATGAATATGAATATTTTTCAGTAAAATATTGCGGGTCCTACGTTGTTAAAGGTGGCAGGCAAAGTCGTTAGTCATTCAGTGGAAAATGAGACCTTGTTTACGTGAAGTGGTTAGCGCATTGGCGAGTGCGGTCGCGAAAATATAAAATATTTTATACTAAATTAAATTATTATTATATAAAATATTTTATCTACGTTCTTATCTTAAAATCCTGACTGTACCTACTTTTTAAACATACATCAAAAAAAAAAATTAAAGCACCGTTTTGTCAGGAAAATATTGAAAACATCATGCTTTAAAATATTTTTTCTCATTCACCACTCTGGATTCTGGGCTTTCGAGCCTTGGTGGGAAATCTTCGCGTCAACCTTAACCAGTTCGGATACTATTGTCTCTGTCACGGAGATTTACTGGACGCCATATTTAATTTAAATAATTTATTTATTTACTTAAACATCTCTATTGCTTAATACTATGACAAAGAATAAAAAATATAGGATATAGGTACTTAAAAACAAACGGCGACCTTATCACTACAGTAATCTCTTCCAGGCAACCCATACTGTTAGACGGGGAGTCGCAGTGCAACTATACAAACATATGTATACATAAACATACACTCTAATAAGTACATACTATAATATATTGGATAAATATATGTACATATATAAAAATATATATTTGTCATTGACATTTAATGATATCAATGCCTGATATTGGCATCAATTATTATCAAAGGCATAATAAATCTTCCTACATTAGTTTAGGTGTATGAAAATATGGCTCAGGAATATTACTGCAAGGCACCTGAAGCAAACTCGCAGCATTATTCTTTGCTTGCATTGTTTTGATAAAAGTATGATTCCGCGAGGACAGACAGCAGCGATGTTCAACGACTAACTAAATGGTCTGAAGTGTTGTTGACTGAATGAACATATTAGGCATGTTAAACATGTCCTGAAATTTTCCTACAGTGCGTGACAGTTATTTTAATTTAGTCTGGTGGGAGGCTTCGGTTAAGTTACCACCTTACTGGTAAAATACGTGCTGTCAAGCGTTTTAGTGTTCTGGTACTGAAACGCCGAGAAGAAATTGAATAGGGATATGGGTTTAGTAATTAAATTGCTATATTTATTAGCCCGTTTCCATTCATCTTAGATTGTATCAATTTCGACCAGGTAAGATCGTAGTCAAGGGTTAACAGCTTATCACCGAAAAAAACTTTTTTTAATTCAAGTTATGTCGTATTCATCGTGATATTTCGTAGTCTGTCAAGAAATTGCACCTTACAATAAAAGGAATGAAAAAATCTTCTAGACATCTGCAAATAAGGAAATTATTGTACCGTTGAGAATGCCAGCATTCGAGCCTTTGTTTTAACGACGGCCTTTGTTTTATCCTTTTTACCTTTTAATTGAAAACTCAAATGGGTTAGCTATTTCTATTATGGTTGGCGCATACGAGAATTCAATTTTGAAGTTTAATAAAATTGGACGCGGAGATGACCTAGATCGGATGGCGTATATCAAATGAGTGTGTCGTTAGTTATGCAATCATTGATATAGAATGCATTGTTAACCCAAATCAGTATAAGGATGACTGACTGATTACCAAACCATCTTAACACTGACTGTTTAGAATCCCTCATTGCCTAAATTCACTATAATTATGCGAAAGTGTGTTTGTTGGTTTATCCTGCATACTGCTTATGCTCAGGACTTCATCCGCGTGGACTACGTAAATTTTAAATCCCCATTTAACCCACTTAGGAGTGGAATTTCGAAAAATCCTTTCTTTTCCTACTCTTTACAAAGAACACGCCCTTCAAATTTCATGTTTCTAAGACCAGCAGTTTAGGCTGTGCGTTGATATATAAGTCAGTCAGTCAGGACTTTGAATTTTATATATACAGATGAAGTGAAAAGTGCTACAGGCTGCTTTTATCCCCTACAAAAATAAAATTGAAAGTCAAAGTCGCAGGCAGACAGGCAGGCAGTCTAAATTCATTAATTTAGGCAACTTGAAAATGTGGCTAATTCCGTTGTACACAATACCTTAAATGGCACGTCTAAATCTATTGCTACCCCTTTCACAATGTTGCTTGCGGAAAAGGATAGCACTAGATTTAGACCTGTTAATTTAGTTTAGTTTAGAGATTGTGTACAAGAGCGATTCGGCCTCAATGTTAAGAAACGTTTTTAGTATTTTACCTATCTTTAAGCCATTGTTTATTTTAGCGTTTAAACTATCGTGAGTGATTGATTTATTCTTTGTAAATTTTGTGCGTTAGATTCAAATTTTGATAAATTGATTAATTAGTCAATTAATAAATAGAGCAAAGGTTATACAAATGACGAAAATTATCATTAATGCACATTGTGAACAAATATAATGGCGCTATTGAAGTTATTGCAAATTCGATAGCTAATAAATTAATCTATACGTTATTGTGTACTAGATCCATACACAACAGGTGGTTTTCATTGTTGCTTTATTAATGACCTAATAATCCTCATAATATTATGATGATGCTTCACTTCAAGTTAATAACTTTGTATGGGGAAGTATTTTTTTTAAATTATTATTGAACTAGCTGATGCCCATGACTTCGTCCGCGTGGATTTAGGTTTTTAAAAATCCTGTGGGAACTCTTTTATTTTCCGGGATAAAAGTAGCCTATGTTACTTTTCGTTGCATAGTTCGCATGAGAGCGAAGTTGCAAGCAGTCGCTAGTATAATACAAAAATGTATCTTCCTAAAAAACTTAAGTAACGCACCGCCCTTTTTTGTGCCGCGCTCGTAGGCGTCTAAGGTGTGTAAACAATGCACCAACATTAATGTATAGTCTGTCATATCTGTCACTATGCGTACCAATAGTCCGTAACAGTTCGAGATAGCAATCAGTTAGGGAACGTCCCGCACACCCGCACAGCCAGTGCGGGCGAGCGCAGGTATGCAGGGCGTCCCCCGCCTTATACCCTGATTGCCATCTAAAACTGCCGTATACTATACATATGCGTCACACACACAAGCGTACGAATTTGTCTTCACTATTTACAATACAATATGAGCTTTGCCTATATAGACTTTCATAATATCTTTGTAAGAGGCTTACAAAATATAGTTGAGATTTCCAACTTTACGTTTCAAATACCGTTCTTACCTACCTTCATAAAGTTCTTACTTTAACTTCAGTGTAAGTACAAAACTTTAGTGATTTATTACGTTTTACTTAGAGACCTAAAAGTTGAGAGCAATGGCTTAGAATTTCATGTGAGGATTGGAAAGTAGTTTAATCTCTAGAGGACTAGTCGCCCGCTCACCTTGCTATATGAATTTATTCTAACCATTTTCAAATAGAAAATACCCTAGGACTCAAGATTATTTAATACCTAAAGTATTTTATTTTATTCGTTTTTTGCAATCAACAGCGATATATACAATATAATTTTACATAATAACAGACTGAAAATAAGGCCAAATAGGATTAAAAATTTTTACAGATTACTTAAAGCTAAAAATGTTTTTAATAGGAAGATACAAAAAACAAAAATACCAAACTTATTCTAGAACATAAAAATTACAAATCGAAAATATCATCTAAACCACCGCAACGAGGCAGGGTGCCCAGAACGCTGTATTTTTGGGCTATTTAGCTACAGTAGTTCGTGTAAAAGGAAGTATTGTAATTATTTTATGCTGCATAGTAGTAATCTACTTAGTTCTTTATTATAACTGCGAAAGTGTGTTTGTTTGTTGGTTTATTGGTTTGTTGGTTTGTCCTTTAATCACGTCGCAACGGAGCAACGGATCGACGTGATTTTTTGCAAGAGTATAGTTAAATACCTGGAGAGTGACATAGGTTACTTTTCATCCCGGAAAATCGAAGAGTTCCCACGGAATTTTTAAAAAACTAAATCATTCCATAAATGATTAAAAATCTAGTACTTAGATATTTAGTCTCAATAATATCGTGTAAGCACTTATACCGACTACATTAAAATTAATAAACACAATTAGTGTACCCGGAATATTACGAGAACATGGAAAAAATAAGCCCCATTTTTATGTAAATAGAGGACGAGCGTAATTCTCAAGCTACGTTGTGATAACGAAAAGGAAAATATGAAAAATCTGGACGACATTCGCAAATAGGGAAATTATGAAACCGCGGTGGATGCCAGAGATTTGGCACAAAATATAAACATAACAGAAGGTCCGCTTGGTACAATGTCATATAACCAGCTGCGCGATTGCGAGAGAATGACAGCTATAAAGTCACGATCGCAATCACCTCTGATTGGTTGACACTAGCTCACTATTGGCTACAATGCATTGTTGCAACAAGAATCGCACAAATTCAGACAATCAGAACAATTGAGATTGTAATAATGATTGATGCAGGTTTTAGACAATCGCCCTACAGGTCACTTTTACACAGATTGGAAATCTGTACCTACTTATTTTATAAATGCAAAGACAAAGGTATGTCTGCCTGTCCAGTAGCATTTCACGGCCCATCTGTTTAAACAATTTTGACTTATTTTTGTAAAGAGATAGCTTGCATCCCGGGAAAGGACATAATATGTAACTCTTTATTTCGAAAAATCAAAGAGTTTGCATGGAATTTAAAAAAACCGATTTTACTACGTATATCAGAAACCTTACTGCAAGTCATGTTGCCTGCTGTATAAAGATTAATCAGATGAATGGTATAGAAACGCTTGTGGGATAAAAAAATAATCAGAGACACATTACTTTTTAGAAAAGATAAGAAATAGAAAGATAGGTGTAGGCCAGTCTATCTCTCTTTTCTTATACTAGCTTCACTCGGGTGGAATGTCTGAATTTTTAGGGTTCCGTACCTCAAAAGGAAAAACGAAACCCTTATAGGATCACTTTGTTGTCTGTCAAGAAACCTACAGGGTACTTCCCGTTGACCTAGAATCATGAAATTTTGCAGATAGGTAGGTCTTATAGCTGACATTAGGGGAAAAATCTGAAAACCGTGAATTTGTGGTTACATTACACAAAAAAATTATATTGTGGTCATAAACCATAAACTAATAATTAGTATTTTAAATTTTCGAAGTAAGATAACTATATCAAGTGGGGTATCATGACAGAGTTTCACTTGTGCATTCTAAAAGAGATTTATATTTATTTTTATGCATCATAGTTTTTGAATTATCGTGCAAAATGTTGAAAAACTACGACTGTAGTATGGAACCCTCGTTGCGCGAGCCTGACTCGCACTTGGCCGGTTTTTTTTTATTTTGGACCTATAATGCTACAATCATCTATGTGCAAGTGCACCTGTAACCATGCGTTGTATGGAGTGCCCCTTCTGTTACCTCTTTATTAGGTGGTTCGGGCCTTTGTAGCCCAGGGCTTTGTTTTAAGCTTTCAGATTTTAATTGAAAAATCAAACGAGTTAGGTTTTCTGGGTCATTTTCCTCATATTATGTTATTTATGTTTTAAGGTTATTTAGGATTTCATGTTTACATTATTAAGTTTTGCTTTTGATGTGAATGTTTTCAAAAGCTTTTATTTAGCTTTATGATCTTTATATGTTAGAGTTTGTTCAGGGTTAATTGCCAGAAATGCACGCATAACATTCGGTCTAATGAAACCCATACCTCAATATAATGTTTTTTGTGTTTGATGTTATCTTTTATTACTTGTATTATTTTTGATTTATTTTTAAATGATTCTTGCGATTTCGTACATATGGAATTAGGGTTTCTGAATACCCCGTAGGAATTCCTTGATTTTTCGACATAAAATTGGCGTATTTTTCTATAAAAAATTGTTGTAAAAGAGCTTAGAACTTAAGACTAAGGTCTCGGTTCGGTTTCCACCAGTGGCTATTTGAAAACTTTTATTTCTAAAAGTTTCTGGTTTGGTCGTGGCTTCCACTGTGGCTTATCATCAAGCGAGCCGCCAAGCAATGTAGCGTTTCGGTGCGATAGTGCATAGAAACTGATACACTGATCTATTAAATACAGTTTAAGACCCGCAAATTGCTATAGCGCTGGAACCATGTCTCATTAACATCGAAATAATGCCATTTTGACGTCAGCCGACATAAAATACACCATCAGCTCAAAACTTCAGTCTAGTGTTGACGTCACTAAAATGCCGGCCACGCGCATTAGCAATTTGCGGGACTTATACCTTCATTTGAAGCTAGGTAAACATGGGAATTGCAGTCAAGTAGCAATGCTCTATTGTTCCCAGTATAGAGATGAAAGCCATCGAGTCGTCAAGCCCTCGTCTCCATTTTTCAATAACCCTTGAGGAGTGAACCGGGGAAAGTAACAATTATTAAAGATTTTAAATTATGAAGGTATTGTTACTGTTTTTCCGTATCTAATTCATTCAACCTATAACACAAATTCACCTCAAAATCTATCACTAATGTAATTTTTAGGAGTATGAGAATTTCGTATGAGTACCAGTTTCTCTGAAGCAGTGGTTAAAACGTCGCCTCTTATTCGGAAAGTCCGAGGTTTTTTTTTTATTATTATTCAGATACAAGTTAGCCCTTGACTGCAATCTCACCTGGTGGTAAGTGATGATGCAGTCTAAGATGATAGCGGGCTAACCTGGAAGGGGTATGGCAGTTTTTATTAAACCCATACCCCGTTGGTTTCTACACGGCCTCGTACCGGAACGCTAAATCGCTTGGCGGCCCGGCTAAGCCGGTAGGGTGGTAACTAGCCACGGCCGAAGCCTCCCACCAGACCAGACCAGAAATTTAGAAATTATAAAATTCCAAACCCCTGCCAGGAATCGAACCCGGGACCTCCCACTATTAAGACCACAGCGCTCACCACTGCGCCAGGGAGGTCGTCATAATCGTCGTCGGCATTCATTTAGGTATAACTTTTAGATAAATTAAAATTGATTGATTCCCAGGACGATGACCACCCGCATTTCCTACCCTCAATCGGCTTTTACACTCGCCCAAGACAAACAAGATAGGTAAAAACTAGTAAGACAGCCAGTGACCACTGCCACTGCCACTGGCAGGGTATGGAGCGAGTGGTAAAGCAATCATCAACCAGCTCTCGCCCGTTCTAGCATGAAGTTTGGCCGCATTGAGGATATAAAGGCATCTTCTAGGTAAACGCGTCCCATCTTGGGCCGCATCATCACTTTCCATCAGGTGTGATTGTGGTCAAGCGTTAGCCTATAATAAATAAATAAACCGGCCAAGTGCGAGTCAGGCTCGCGCAATGAGGGTTCCGTACTACAGTTGTATTTTTTCGACATTTTGCACGATAATTCAAAAACTATGGTGCATAAAAATAAATAAAAATCTGTTTTAGAATGTACAGGTAAAGACCTTTCATATGATACCCCATTTGATATAGTCACTCACTTCGAAAGTTGAAAATACTAATTATTAGTTCATGACCATAATTTTTTTTTTTGTGTGATCTAACCCTAAATTCACGGTTTTCAGATTTTTCCCCTAAAACCAGCTATGAGACCCACCTACCTGCCAAATTTCATGATTCTAGGTCAACGGGAAGCACCCTTTAGGTTTCTTGACAGACAGACAGACAGACAGACAGACAACAAAGTGATCCTATAAGGGTTCCGTTTTTCCTTTTGAGGTACGGAACCCTAAAAAGGATTTTACACCCGTGCCTTCAGACTCAACTTATAGGAAGGGTGGTAGGCGAGGGCCGAGGACACAGGATGTAATCTTTTAATAATCAACATTAGCCACTCACATGCACCCTATCTTTGACTATAAGAATACAGCCCGATCTGACGGGAAAAAATGGGGCACTCGACTGTCTACCTCTCCTCCGACAGTCTTATACCTGGATAGTCTCCTACCTTGTGGGGTTAAACTTTCCGGATAGACATCCATTGTACCGTTTACTCGGATTTAGATTGACGTTCGCAAGTCGGTTAAATCTGGTTCTCCTACGGATTTCCTCATTTCTCGTTTGATCATGAGAGGTACTCCAAGCATATCTCTTTCCATCGCCCGCTGAGTGACTCTGAGCTTTCTTATGAAGCTCAGAGAACTAAGATACCAGCAGAACTAAAATATTAGACTACTAGCTGATGCCCGCGACTTCGTCCGCGTAGAATTAGGTTTTTTAAAAATCCCGTGGGAACTCTTTGATTTTCCGGGATAAAAAGTAGCCTATGTCACTCTCCAGGTTTTTATCTATGCATGCATGGCAAAAAATCACGTCAACCCTTTGTACTGTTGCGACGTGATTGAAGGACAAACCAACAAACCAATAAACCAACAAACAAACACATTTTCGCATCTATAATAAGGGTACTGATTATTAGAGCCAGATAAATGTAACAAATGTCAATTCATAGTCAAAATAATTCAATATCAATGGTACGTAAATATTGAACAGTCTAATTATCTCAACGCCAGGGGAAATCAAATGTTAAACGCCGCTGTATATTGAATAGGTTTTCATCATGTTTGCCTATTAACTAGGCAATGAAAGCTATCGGATGAAACCTACGCAATTAGTATTGTTAAGTTTGTTGATTCATACATATTATATTATGATTCAAGAGACTTATTACCATCTACCACTGATTTACATGAGTAGCTTTTTATATTCTTAGGATGAACGACCAATTGTTATTTCTTTAGTGAAAAAAAATCAATGTGCGTAAAAGGTTTTTTGTGCAGATGCAACACAGATGTAATAAAGATTGTATTTTCCAAACAGGTGTAGAGGTAGGTGGTTAAACTCAAGACAATATTATTTAAATTTAGTTTCAACATTCTTTGATAGGCAATCTTAATTTTTTTTTATATATTGTGTGACTTAGTTATCTATGCGTTTAAGCATATTTTAGTCCGATTAAGCTGAAACTTTGTACAATTGTTGGTGATACTTCCGTTAAAGCTCCTGATGTACACTATGGTAGCGCGCGGGTCTTCAATTTGCAAGGCATACCAACCAAAACTAAAATACAATAATTAACTTAAGAAAATTATAATATATGAGGACTATGTAGGTATACCTCTGTGCGTATAAAACCTCAGAGCAAACCGCCAAAATAAAACAACGCACAAGTATACAAAATGTAAATCCAGCTACAGTGACATTAATCTATTGTTTCATTAATATAGTCCATATTTGCTCATTAACGAATGAACAATTGAATGAAATGAATAACAAACTGTATAAAGCATTATTGTTGTTCAATAAGCTTATGCCTAATTCAATTGCGTCAGTGTTATTGACTTAAATTGTTTTGTTATTGCATGATTAAAGCACGGTTTACTTTCGGATTAATCGCTCATATAAAAGGAAAAGCTTACTGACTGACTGACTGATCTATCAACGCACAGCTCAAACTACTCGACGGATCGGGCTGAAATTTGGCATGCAGATAGCTAATATAACATAGACATCAGTTAAGAAAGGATTTTTGAATATTTAAGCCTCAAGAGGGTAGAATATTGATTTGAAATTTGTGTAGTCAACGCGGACGAAGGAATAAGCTAATAGAAATTATAATATGGAATAATATGAGAATGTTAGCCGAAAGATTTTACATAAATGCAACTAAATGTTTTCAAAGTCCACAGTTGAACGTGGTCCTTGAAAAAACTTCATCGCAGTCATTTACTTTTCATCTTTGCCAGTTGGCTGGTTCTGCTTATTTAACCTAACCTACATTCTACAGCCTGAACCGATTTTTGCTGAGAATTGCTCGCATTTGAGTTTTAACTTTAATAAAGCGTTCCTATTTTACTTGGATCTAATTTTTACAAGTCTAATTCACAGTTAAGGGTTAGTTACGAGTTCGTTTACCCATTTTTACTATTCATTTAATATCTATGATAAATCCAACATGATGGACATGGATTAAAAGCAAAGGAATAAAATAAAATGAGACAATTTATAGTATCAATAACCTAAATAATAAACTTATAGTAAATATTTAGAATATCCATTAGCCAATATTAAAAATGCAAAAGTGTATGTTTTAACCGCAACAACCACTGAGCCAACCAAAATCACCTTGCACCCTGAAAACGTATGTGATCGTATGTGACACATTCAAATGTTTCAACATGAATTTAAAAAAACTTGATTTAACATGAAAATCCTCCCACAATGAGAAGGTTTTACGTCAAAGTCCATTGAGAACAATATAAAGAACTCTTAGGCATGCAAGTTTCATCATGATATTTTCCTTCACCGTTACAGAGATATTAATCGCACATATCTCCGTAAAAGTTAGAGGAGGCCCGGGATCAAACGTCCGACCCCCCAAATAGGAACGTCTTAACCACTAAGCTATCACGGCTATTTTAGAGTACCTGCCTAAACACAAATTGGTATAAGACCGATGAGTTAGGAAATTCCTTCCCTACAATATAAAGAGACCTTGATCTTTTTGATAATTTTTATAGTGTTTTACGTACACTACAAGGAAATTTGTAAATGATTTCAAATAAATATCATAAATTGCGAACTGGCAGGAATCGGACCTGCGTCTCCTGGGATCGCAGCTGACAATTTTGATATGTATTTAAAATTATTTATAAGAGACCTATGTCCACTATCCAGTAGTGGACATGCATCTGTTAAGAAAACAACGACGAATTGAGTTTAACAAACTTCTTATTTAATAAAGTGCAAGCTCTTTACCCGTTATGACTATGAGGTGTACTTCAATGAAAATAGATTCTGTGCTATCCGCAAGGCACCGACAACGAAATGACAACGCAAATAAGACAACGAACGAAATTGAATTTTGCTATAGCGGTGAGAAGACGCCGTTTAGCTCCCCGGGGATGTGGATGAGATATTTATGTCATTACTGCTGTAGTTAACGGGAACATTAAGCACACTATGCTCAGTCTCTCTGCCTCATATTCCTCATCGGTGAGGATCCTGACCCCCTTCCATTAGTCGTATAGATGTAGGGATTTCTTTGATATCCGCAAGGCACCAACGACAACAACAACAAAATGTAGGGATTTTTGTGCTATCCGCAAGCACACTATGCTGGTTTCTGTTTGTGCCTCGTACTCGTCATCACTGAAGACCGTAACCTATTAGTCATAAAAATGTAGGGACTTTTGTGCTATCCGCAAGGCACCGACAACAAAATGACAACGCAAATACGACAACGAACGAAATTGAATTTTGCTATAGCGGTGAGAAGACGCGCATAAGCTCCCCGGGGATGTGAACGAGATAGTTATGTCATTACTGCTGTAGTTAACGTGAATATTTAGCACACTATGCTCGGTCTCTCTGCCTCATATTCCTCATCGGTGAAGATCCTGAACCCCTTCCATTAGTCGTACAAATGTAGGGATTTCTTTGATATCCGCAAGGCACCAACAACAACAACAAAAAAATGTAGGGATTTTTGTGCTATCCGCAAGCACACTGCTGGTTTCTCACTCCAGTGTGAAAGTGCGCGTTGCGCTTAACACTCTTTTACGGGATATTCCATTACGGCTCTTAGGTTTAAGGATTATTACCAGAATTCTTACGGATAAAATTTACAGCAGTCATTTGATGACCTTATCACTTCCCATATTATAAATGCGAAAGTGTGTTCGTTTGTTGGTTTATTGGTTTGTTGGTTTGTCCTTCAATCACGTCACAACAGAGCAACGGATCGACGTGATTTTTTGCATGGGTATTGTTTAAGATCTGGAGAGTGACATATACTTATAGGCTACTTTTTGTCCCGGAAAATCAAAGAGTTCCCACGGGATTTTTAAAAACCTAAATCCACGCGTACGAAGTCGTAGGCATCAGCTAGTATTAAAATAATGCGTACAAAATAAATCACGGTTTCAATGTAAATTACAGCATGTTCTAACGCACACGTAAAATAAAATCCTTTTGGGCCCTGTTAAAACAAAGTGGCGGCACCAAATTTCTTTTATTACCACCAATAGTTATATTTTCGGCCAAGGGTCGATGAGGTGTCGGGCCAGCCCATATTTCGCTACTAACGGCAGTACACAAGTCTTGTATTGACCAAAAACAGCGGAATTACACGTTATCATCATGGGAATCGATGCGTGGACCGCTATAAATACGGCTTTAATTCGGGGCTAAGCTTATATCGTGAGAGTGTTAGGGTTGGCAAAACTAGGGCTGAAATCTACACTTATTCGGACTTTACTTAGAGTTAATATGCGACAGACTTGTGCCCGAGAAAAATTATATCTCGTTCTAAACAAAGTTTGAGCTCCTCTAGGTAGGAAGCAGGTTGAATGGTATTTTGTAAACATAGATACGCCAAATTATTCATAACATCCTCATATATCAGCTAACGTCATGAATTTAAAAATGTGGTATACTTTTTTGAATAAGCTCATGAAGTTCTTTAATTTCCTCACAATACCTATATTTTTTTTAATCTAAATAAAAAACGATGACGTAAAAAATATTTGGATCAATAGATTTGCTGACAATATCGAAACACATCTACATCTTTGTACATCTTTGTGACCAGTGTTCCTCATTTATTTTGCAATTAAAATCTCTTGCGTCCTGGTTTCACTTATATTACAACTATATTCACTTTGAAAAGGTAACTTTGAAACAAAATGCTTTGATTTGATTTCTTATTTTTATTTAGATGTTTTTGGCAACCCTACACTGGCCTGAATAGCGGGTTTTATTACGAGCGTGGGACTAATAAACTGGCACCAGTTTTATTCCAAAGTTGCATCGGCGAAATAATTCAATGTATTTTGATAAGCTCGCTAACTAAGTTATAAAGTCCTCGTGTGCGATGCCCGCATCACAAAAGGGAAGGCTTTTTGAGTTATTATCATCATTTAATCATATTTTATCGCTTACAAAGATTTTCATGGACTTTTTATAGCCAACATATTATGCATAATAAGACAAAAAAGTCGTACAATAAATAGATTAGTAGTGCTTTGTAGGGTTCCATACGTCAAAATAAAACACATTTAAAATAAAACAATTACACAATAAAATATGTACTTGTGAGTGACAGATGGCAACTAGCGTGGTCACCTCAGTCCCTCTCGCTTGAACGGTTGGGTGTTGCCAGAAAATATACGTCCCTTATTTTGTGGATAAATTTAATTTGAATTCACTTCGATTATTTTGTAAAATAAAGAGATAGTTTTCGATAAGTAAACAAAAATAAGACAAAAAACCGCCAAAAGACAATTGTAAACCTATTTTTTTTCTCTGTGACTAAGTATTTGATGTGACTAATTTTATCAAAACTATGTACACGTTGCTAGGTATATCATAACATATTGCATGCTAATAGGCAGAATTTGGCTGTACCTTTTTGTTTTTGTAACATCTCAACAATAAAGAAATTTGTACCTATTTGTAAAAAAAAAGGAAAAAGGAACCCTTATAGGATTACTTCTTTGTCTGTTTGTCCGTCTGTCCGTCTGTGCGTCTGTCCGTCTGTCTGTCGTGTCTGTCACGAAAACCTATAGGGTACTTCCCGTTGACCTAGAATCATGAAAGTTTTTAAGATTTTTAATTACACGCTATACTAACCATGCACAATGACTATTTTTTATTTTATTTTTTAGCTCCGTTTAATCGAACTCATCCTGTCAATCACAGATGTTGGTGAAGACTGTTAGGCTCGTGCACGTCACTCTTATTGGTCCTGGCAGAATACCAGCGCTCAGGTTTTATTTTAAAACCTGCAGCATTAATGCTGAGCTGGGGCCATTTCATCTTGTGCCAAGTGGGTGCAAGAACTCATTTTAGATTTAATTAATTATTAAGTACTTCTTATTATCTACTAACTACTATCTACTAACTATTAATTTTAAGTTTGTTTGTACCTTAGGCATAAGATGAATAAACCAGTTTTCTTTCTTCTTCTTTCAAAACTAGCAGGCAGTTAGGTCTTATAGCACAAGTTTTAAACACCTCAGAATCGTGTTCAAGTGGTCCGAATTATAAACTCCAGCTCCACACATGCACATAAATTTGCTCTAATTGCTAGCTCTACCTATTCCTGTAAAAGACCGTTAATTGCTGAGAAAAACAAGGAACAGTTTGTTCTGCATCGCTAAAGGAATCGATTAACGGTGTTTTCTAGCGCCCGCAAGTTACTTTCTGTTTTTATGTTCAGCCGAGAGGTGGTTGGTTATTTGTGTTTATTCAAAATTAACTACGAAGAATTTTTTAATTTTCTTAATTTATAATTATAGTTTTAACTAGCTTATGCCCGCGACTTCGTCAGCGTGGACTACACAAATTTCGAACCACTATTTTACCCCCTATTTGGGGTTGAATTTTCAAAAATCCTCTCTTAGCGGATGTCTACGTCATAATAGCTATCTGCATGCCGAATTTCATCCTGATCCGTCCATTAGCTTGAGCTGTGCGTTGATAGATCAGTCAGTCAGTTAGTCAGTCAGTCACCTTATCGTTTTAAATATTTAGAATAATGTTTTTAGGGTTCCGTACCTCAAAAGTATAAAAGGGACCCTTATAGGATCACTTTGTTGTTTGTCTGTCTGTCTGTCGATCCATCTGTCCATCTGTCCGTCTGTCCTCCGATCCGTCTGTCCGTCTGTCTGCCTGTCTGTCGTGTCTGTCAAGAAAACTTATAAGATACCTACTTCCCGTTGAGCAAGAATCATGAAAGGCACGTAGGTAGGTCATATAGCAAAAGTATAGGAAAAAATCCGAAAATCTCTAATTTGTGATTATACATCACAAAAAAAATCCACATAAACGAAGTCGCGGGCATTATTTTAATCCCAGTAAATTCTAAATGTACCTATAGGTACTTGATAAGAAAAATATTGTCGATTTGAAACCTAATAAGTTTTTGGAAAAAAAAATTTTGGACATTATTTTTTCAAATAAAATAAATGGTTTTTCCTCAGAGATACAGTCGGAACGGAAATTGCGTAGCTCATTTCAATGGGGTCATTGACGTTCATCATGACTTTTTCATTTCCGCCGTATCGTATTACGATAAATAATGTTGAGAAGGTACGATTCAAGTACTTTGTGATTTTCCCACGAATACACCTACCTACATACGTTTTTTTTTAATTTCTTTCTACGTATCTACCCATGATGAGAAGATCATGTTTTTAGGGTTCCGTACCTCAAAAGGAAAAACGGAACCCTTATAGGATCACTTTGTTGTCTGTCTGTCTATCAAGAAACCTACAGGGTACTTCCCGTTGACCTGGAATCATGAAATTTGGCAGGTAGGTGGGTTAAAACTGGCTTAAAACTGAAAACTAAAATTAAATTGTGGCCATGAACTAATATTAGTATTTTCAATTATCAAAGTAAGATAACTATATCAAGTGGGGTATCATAATATATGAAAGGGCTTCGCCTGTGGATTCTTAAACAGATTTCTATGAATCATAGTTTTTGATTTATCGTGCAAAATGTCGAAAAAATACGACTGTACTACGGAACCCCCAGTACGAGAGCCTGACTCGCACTTGGCCGGTTTTTTTTAATCAATAACTAGCTGCCCCGGCGAACTTCGTACCGCCTAACAGTCGATTCTTTTCCAGGAATTTTTCTCTCCGTAAGAACCATCCTCGTACTTCAAGAAATATTATAAAAAAAAGAATTTGCGAAATCGGTTCAGCTGTTCTCGAGATTTGCCGCTACACATAAAAACTCCTTCTCACTATAATATAAAACAAAAAAAGGTTTCTATCTTTGCTTGTTATAGATTTTGAAACTATCCAACCGATGTGCCCCAAACCAGGTACCTACATTAGAAAGGCAATATTGCGAAGATGGTTTTAGACACACAAACAACAATGCATTTGACACATTCTTTTGTATCCGCTTATTGGTATACCTGATATTAGTATAATATTATTACAAGTCCCGCAAATTGCTATTGCGCTGGAACCATGTCGCATTAACATCGAAATGACGTCATTTTGACGTCATTTGACGTATATTTAAGTAAAAAATATACCATCAGCTCGAAACTTGAGTCTAGTGCTGACGTCACTAAAATGGCGGCCACGCTTATTAGCAATTTGCGGGACTTATCAGGTATACCAATGTACGGGCATGTTGGTATATTAAATTGTTTAGTATCCTGCATTTTGTATTTACTTAGTGACCGGAAGCACGGCAGCCAAATACCGGTTCGAAGCCGAATTTTCAGTTGTTATAAGCTAGGTATTATTGAATAACTGATCGCATTGGCCTCACTTGGGTGGAGATTTTGAAAACCCCATTAATTATTTATTATTTATGAAGTACAGAGAAAATAAGAGAGAGAGTAGGTACCTAAGTATAGAGATTTCTTTTGGCAAAATCTCAATAATTATTTCTAGACCCAGCTGGTTTTGCTGTGTGTTGATATTTCAATCGGTTCATTCCATCTTTACATCATACCGAGTAACACAGGCTATTTTTGAAAAAAAATTCAAGACGTCAGGGCAGTCGAGTTTTTTAACTTTTGAATTATATTCATCGACTAGCTGATGCCCGCGGCTTTTCTCACGTGGTTTTAGGTTTTTAAAAATCCCATGGGAACTTTTATGGTACAATTCAAGTAACCATATGAGCTTAATTTGTGGTATTTATTTCGAAATTACAGACGGACACATCAGTTTTCCAAGTCCAAGCTTGGAGTTTCTTTACGTGATCAAATCAGAAATGAAGAGATCCGTAGGAGAACTAGATTAACCGACATAGCTCAACGGGTTGCGAAGCTGAAGTGGCAATGGGCAGGGCACATAGTTCGAACAACCGATAGACGTTGGGGTCCCAAGGTGCTAGAATGGCGACCTCGCACCGGAAGACGCAGTGTTGGAAGACCCCCCACTAGGTGGATGGACGGTATCAGACGAGTCGCAGGGAGCCGCTGGATCCAGGCGGCGCAAGACCGTGGCGTGTGGAAGTCCCTACAAGAGACCTATGTCCAGCAGTGGACGTCTATTGGTTGATGATGATGATGATGATGGCATCAGTTTTATTTATTTTAAAAACGTGTGATTCAGTTATGGTACAGTTCAAATAACCGAGCTTTATTTGTGGTAGTGATTTCGAAATTACAGACAGACACTTCAATTTTATTTATTAGTATTGAGGTCTAAGAAGGTACGTTTTTGTCGGTATCCCGACACCTCACAGCTTTATTAAACTTTTTTCAAAGTTTTTCATCCTCACTGAAAATCTTACTGTGTTCCAAAAGGCCGTGTTCAGAAGTTATTAAAACTTGCTACCGTTTAAAGGAGCCTTAACTGCGGTTCAATTGCATTACTTCCGCCTAGTTTACAGAGCTAACAGTTTATCCTCTTTATTTATTTTTTACTTTGAATTTTTTACTTAAAATCTTCCATCTGCTAATTTTTACGCTGCTTTCTCGAGCTTATTTTCAGGTGATTCAAGCTGATTAAAAACATAGGGCTCGCAATTTTCTGTTGTTTATATCATCACTTTTTTAATCATTCATTCTTCATTATATTATTAACTAGCTCATGCTAGCGACTTCGTCCGCGTGGACTACACAAACTTCAAACCCCTATTTCATCTCCTTAGGGGTTGAATTTTCAAAAATCTTTTCTTAGCTGATGCCTACGTCATAATAGCTATCAGCATGCAAAATTTCAGCCCGATCAGTCAGTCAGTCACCTTTTACTTTTATATATTTAGATTATTATGTAGGTATACTATAACCATGCACAGCCAAAACTGGCAAAACTTTAAAGGACAGAGGTACCTAATATTCTGAGGAATATTCAAAAGATCTAGACGCATTAATTCCAAGCTCTCATTGATAGTATAGTACCAATAATTTAGAAAAGTTGAATATCTTGTCAAATTCGTAGAAATATAAGACGAAAATTTGTATACGATAATTTGAAATGCTGGTTTTCTAAGAACTCGCTAATTTGATGTACTTAAATACAGAATATTATTGAATGCTAAATAAACTTAGTTAGTTGGCTGCTTCATAGAATTTAGTGAATTGATGAAAAGTAAGCTATAGTAAAGTGAGATAATTGGGGATAACTCTCGAATAAGTTGTCTTTTAGTACTTAATTTCTTTACATTCGCAGACCTGAAAGCCGATCATCTTAGAAAGTCCCAAGTATTTATTGACTTATATATTACTTCGTATGGACAGGGTAATTGAACAAACTAAATGGCACCGACTCATTGGTGCTTAATTGCACCAATGATACCTCAGTGACGTCTGGATTTCAAACGAGTCGTTCATTAGTCTATGGTCTGTGGTCATTGAAAACGCACGTATTTTTGTTTTGTCTTAGTTTTTTAACTAATTTCAATGGTTAAAAAGTATATTTTAGCTAAAATATAGTGTAAATATTGAATTCAGTGTTCAATAAAAGTGATATAAATAAAACTCCGTCCATCCATAATTAACAAGCCTACATTTACATCGATTCTAAATTACTGCGCGCGACGATAGTATGTTTGATATGACAAGATTTGACCTGCCTGTGATATTATAATTGTTTGTGTTCTAAACCGTGAAAAATTTTGTTCGCTTGACCATATCTTGTCATTTATATCGATACTAGTATTCAATTCATAAGTAAGAGGGGAAATCTGAAAATCGTGAATCCTAAAATCGTGGGGTATACCCACGGCACAGCCCGAGCGCTAACCCGGTGCGGGCGAGCGCAGCTGCTGACGTGCGGGTGTGCGGGGCGTTCCCTCCCCGATTGTCATCTCGACCTGTTGCGTACTGTAATCAATGGGTTTATATTTGGATGCTCCGCTACATCCAATCCTTGCAATCCTGTATCCTAGTGACTGCATAACGGAATATTCATGTAGCCGGTGAAGCCATTGATGAGATTATCTCCTGTCAGGTGTCTACACGCTATGTCCAATTTAACTAATGCACTTAGCCTGATTCGTCTTGACGTAATCATGTTGATTATTAACATAGTACACCAACGGTTATAATATTATTGTGTATGGATGGTACATCTCCAAATATTAATCTGCACTAATATTATAAACTAGGCTTTTCTCGTGACTTCATCTGCCGGATCTAATTTGTAGCATACTCAAATAAGTCCACGACTTCATCCGCGTGGATTTGGGTTTCTAAAAATGCTGTGGGAACTTTTTGATTTTACAGGAAAAAAGTTGTTTTTGTCAATTTCCGAGACGCAAGCTACCTCTGTACCAAATTCATGTAAATCAGTTAAATGGATGGGTATATCAGTATCCCGTGGGAACTCTTTGATTTTCCGGGATGAAAAGTAGCCTTCCCCGGGATGTAAGCTAACTATGTACCAAATTTCATCAAAATCGGTTATACTGTTAAGCCGTGAAAAGCTAGCAGACAGACAGACACACTTTCTCATTTATAAAATTAGTATGGATGTATTACTCGGTGGTAATGTAGCTGTCTATCAGTAAAATAATTTTCAGAATCGGTACCCGTAGTATAAGATGTTACGTCTCACCAAACGTTGCTAGAATTCGAGAGTCGAAACACAATAACATCATAGTTAAATGGACCTAAAGAGCCTTGAATTGAAGTCAAATATTCAATGCCACTGATTTTAATTTCGCATGGAAAATATCGTGATAAAATACGTAGTATTATTAGTTCAAACCCCGCCCGTTGCACTATTGTCGTACCTACTCCTAGCACAAGCTTGACGCTTAATTGGAGAGGAAAGGGGAATATTAGTCATTAAAAAAAATGGCTAATATTCTTTAAAAAAAAAAAAAATATGTGATAAAAATGTTCTTAAAAGTGTTTGAAGTCTGCCAATCCGCAATTACAGCCAGCCAGGCTAGTATGGTGGATTATGACCTAAATTGTCCTCATTCTGAAGGAGAGATGCTCAGCTGTAGCGGGTTCACGATGCACGATGGGTTGATGATGGTGATTATAGACTCCTTTAAAATCCATGTCCATGATAATTTATGGACATGGATTTTTATTATGGATTTAGCATTATTTTCAGTCGTCATGACTTTAGAAGAACTTTATCCTGCTTTCTATCAGACATGCTAATATTATAAAGTAGGAATAAAATATCGACAGTTATTTAAATTGAATGGTAATAAATTTAATGCGCAAACAATAGATCATACGAATATATTATTTTATACAAGTAATAAACATGATAATTATTATGTGCAATAAATTATTGAAACAATAAAGCCTCCCCGGCTGAATTTATACGAGTGGCAATAAAACATTTTAAACAATTTCGCAGTTCATTGGACTCCCATTGTTACATATTAATTCATGCTAATTAATTTATATTATTTATGTGACCGCAGCTTGATGCATAGACATACGAACAGATAACTAGGTTTTTAGTTTAGTTTTTTACATCATAATTATAACCTAAATCCAAGTGGATACTGACAGTTGGCCTTGTCCACAATTTAAGTCGCTCAGCATGCAGGGTATGTTGGGTGTCTCTGAGGGACAAAATCCATAACGAGGAAATCCGTAGGAGAACCAAAGTGACCGACATAGTATAGCATATCGACAAAGCATGCTGAAGTGGCAGCGGGCAGGCCATGTCTGTCACAGAACCGATGGCCGCTAGGACGTGACGTGTTTTGGAGTGGAGACTGCGTTCCAGCAAGCGCAGTGTAAGACAACCTCCAGCCCACTGAACTGACGACCTTAAAAAGGCAGCGAAAAGTCGGTGGATAAGGAAGGCGGAGGACCATGTGTGGTGGCACCCTCTTGGAAAGGCATATGTCCAACGATGGACGCAAACAGCATGATTAATTAATTGATCTACTGAACTTAAATCCAGTTGCATAACAGGCTGGTCACGGTTAAATTGTTACCACCAATAAAAAGCAAATTGTGTTGCACTAGTTAGTGTTCATACCTCCATGATTAAAGTTAAAGTAAAATGTACCAACGTCAAAAATCAAGAGTCGTGCAATTCATTTTGCTTATATTGACGGTCTAAAGTTAACCATAACCGTAACGTTATTTTATTCGTCCGTCATGCAACCGGTCTTTACTGTATCCCAACAACGTATCGAGTAAGGCTAGGAACAAATCTAACGAGAATTCGGAACGCGGAGTTTGAGAGCTGAATGTGGAATTCAGCTCGCAAAATTCCGCCCAGATATGGCGCTCTCCTAATATTTCCATACGCTGGAGTAAGATTCCACGAGTGTCCTTTCGTTCGTGGGATTCTATATTTTGTAAAATTCCTCTCGATTTTTGGCAGCTCTAAAGTACCGCAGTGCTCTTCAGTTGCTGATTGATTAGCTTAACCAACTTTATATACAATGAACCAAAAGCTTAATTTGCTGTAATCCGCTGAAACAGGTCGAATCTGTATGATGCAACATGCAGCATGCGAAATGCACCGCTCGCCCTCCCACTGCTATCCATGCAGGAAAAGCAGCCACTCGGCAAGCAATACGCATCACCACCACATAAATCCCAAAACACACTCGACACACGTTTTGCCCTGACACCGGAGCATCCTCAGGAGATGTAGACCTTACAATGCACAATTGGAAAGCAAACACTTTGCAATTGTGCATTGTAAGGTCTATATCTCAAAGCAAACACTTTGCAATTGTGCATTGTACGTCGATTTAATTAAATTAATTAAACAGAACAGACTAGGTATCTGGTCATTCCATTTTGCTCTGAATACGGACTTTATATGATAAGTTCGTAGCAATGCAGTATGTTATATTCCTCTGTGGGCTCTTTTAATTACTGTCTGGCCCCATGTATCATAAATTCTAATGGACTCTACACCCCACTGCGGCGCGCAAATTGCATTTTAGAATATTAACGCAAACAAAACAACACACCATGCGACTGATCGAAAAGTTAAATTTTAATGTACATTAACGTTAGGTTCCGTCCGTTAATAATGCTGCTTGATTGATAGCTTTTTGTTATTATTTTTAACCGACTTCAAAAAAGGAGGAGGTTCTCAATTTGTCGGTATCTTTTTTTTGTTTTTATGTATGTTCCCCGATTACTCGCAGACGCCTGGACCGATTTTGAAAATTCTTTTTTTATTTGAAAGGTACACTTTCATGATAGTCCCATACAAATTTGGGGAATATCTGATGACCATCTTCGAAGATGGATAATAGAACTACTCAACGGATAAGAGTAAATTGCTCGCGATCAGTGTAATAGCTTAGTAAACAGTAGATTTTTGACCAGGCATAGCATATTTTAATAAATGGGGCCACTAAAAATTAAAAAGTAATTTAATTTATTACCGAATGTATTATGTATACAAGAGTCAATATAGCTCTATAGTAATATTTTTGGGGTCGGTGCCAATTTTTTTATTGATTAAGTACTTCAGCTTTAGTTTAGCTACCTACCTAGTTATTTATTCATATGGAACTACGATCAGCAATTCAGGTATGAAAAGTTTGCTTGACTTTGCAATAGTTTACCGTAGAGTCAACAATAATATTATGAGAGTACTGTACCCGTAGTACAAGATTTTACGTCTCACCAAACCAAACCAAATTCGAGAGTCGAAATACTTCCGCGTTACAGTAAAATGGACCTAAACAGCCTTGAATTGAAGTCAAATATTCAATGCCACTGATTTTAATTTCGCAATGTTTCCGCTTGGAGCGCTGGCTGTAGAAGTGTAGACAAACTTGAGCTTTAAAACAAGGCACTTAAGATCCAGTTTACTGTAACGCGGAAGTATTTTCGACTCTCGAATTTGGTTTCGTTTGGTGAGACGTAAAATCTTGTACTACGGGTACTGAGGATGATCCGGTGTCGGAGTGAAACGTGTATAAAGTATGTTTTGGAACGTTTATATGATAATAGCTTATGCTCCCGACTTCGTCCGCGTGGACTACATAAATTTCAAACCCCTATTTCACACCCTGTTGAATTTTGTGAAATCCTTTCTTAGCGGATGCCTACGTCATAATAGCTATCTGCATGTCAAATTTCAGCCCAATCCGTCCAGTAGTTTAAGTTGTACGTTGCTAGATCAGTCAGTCAGTCAGTCGGTCGGTCGGTCGGTCGGGCGGTTGGTCGGTCGGTCGGTCGGTCGGTCGGTCGGTCGGTCGGTTGTTCCAAGAGAATAATGTATTCTTGTTTATGAAAACTATGTTACTATGTACCTATTCGCTTCATTATGTGTAGGTACCGTGTGTTCCCTTCATTATGCTATAGATAGAGAGCCAATGTACGAAACCCTCGGTGCGCAAATCTAACTCGCACTTGACCGGCTTTTTAAAAAAATTGCACATTCTAGTTATGTGGCACTCTCTGAACAAAACAACATGATAAGCTTTCAAGAAATGCAAGCTCGTTCAATCATGATACAGTAACATGGTACAATAAGCACAATAATATGGTAAGGTGTTTGGAATCTATGACCTCTTGCAAATCTTAATTTAAAACGAGACTGGATTAAAATATATAAGAGTTCATACATTAAAATTCACGTTGCGCTCGCAAAACCATTATTCCTATCAGGTGCAATATATTTCGAGTTTAAATTCCAGGTTGAGCGTACTTTAAATCTATTTAAACACCTCAGAGTCGAGATCAAGTGGTCCGAATTAAAAGCTCGAGTGCCACACGTGCACATAAATTTATTTTAATTGCTAACCACCTAGACCTGTAAAATACCATTAATTGCTAAGAAAATTAGCGGAACGTTTGTTGAAAATTATCCGCGAGATATTCTAACATTTTATGTTGATATTACTATTATGTTTGTTTATTACATCATCATCATCATGATCAACCCATTACCGGCTCACTACAGAGCACGAGTCTCCTCTCAGAGTGTTTATTACGTAGAGGAAATAATGTTCAGTTTACATAACATCTAAATATATAAAAGGAAAAGATGACTGACTGACTGTCTGACTGATCTATCAACGCACAGCTCAAACTGCTGGACGGATCGTGCTGAAATTTGGCATGCAACTAGCTATTGACGCTATAAATGCCGTAGACGTCCGCTAAAAAGGATTTTTGAAAATTCAACCCCTAACGGGGTAAAACAGAGGTTTAAAATTTGCGTAGTACAGGCGGACGAACTCACGAGCATAAGCTGGTTATAGATAGAGGCGTTAAGTCGCTTCAACTCTATACACGTCAGTCTTGAGCCTTTTTTTTTACCTACAAGTTAGCCCTTGACTGCAATCTCACCTGGTGGTAAGTGATGATGCAGTCTAAAATGATAGTGGGCTAACCTGGAAGGGGTATGGCAGTTTTTAGTAAACCCATACCCCTTTGGTTTCTACACGGCATCGTACCGGAACGCTAAATCGCTTGGTGGCACGGCTTTGCCGGTAGGGTGGTAACTAGCCACGGCCGAAGCCTCCCACCAGATCAGACCACCAGGTATAAGATTAAAACCATTACATAAGTATGTTTTACGCTGGAGCAAACAACTTGTGACAATGTCGCATATAACAAATCGAAACGTTAATTTTGAGGCTTAAGGCCGCGTGATTGAAGGACAAACCAACAAACTAACAAACCAATAAACCAATATACAAACACACTTTCGCATTGATAATATGGGTAGGTTTATGAGGTAGGTACAAGCAACCACTCCAATTTCTTTTGGATGCAATTTCTGAAAATCCTTCAGATATAACGTATACCTAGATTAGTATGAATTGGTGTGGGTTTGCGAGCGGAGACACACATCTTAGACGCAAAGACAACATCGTTTACGAAACGAAATTTTCCGGAGAGTTTTTGCCGTCCCATCCAAATCTTTCTCAAGTAACGCCAATTCAATCTGGCGCTAAACTACTAAGAAGGAGCAAGAAAACATAACAAAGAAATCGCCCAATATTGCGGTTCTGCACAATCGTAAGGCGGCACACATGACGATCGTAAAAAATGTGAATGGCATATTGAAATATTCCTCGCGACCCTTTATCCAATTTTCCTTGCGGCCCTCCACGGTGTAGGGCCGACATAAATTTGACTGGGCCTGATATTATTCTATAGTCTGTGTTTATGGTGTTGAAATGTGACATTGCTAAAATCATCATCATCATGATAGACGACCGCCGGTCAAGAGTTATATTATTGGTTTTATTATATTACTAGATGATGCCCGCGACTTCGTCCGCGTGGATTTAGGTTTTTGAAAATCCCGTGAGAACTCTTTAATTTTCCGGGATAAAAAGTAGCCTATGTCCTTCCCCGGCATGCAAACTATCTCTGTACCAAGTTTCGTCAAAATCGGTTGAACGGAAAAGCTAGCAGATAGACAGACAGACAGACAGACACACTTTCGCATTTATAATATTAGTATGGATCATATTATTGATTTATGATGATGATGAGGAAATCCGTGCTCTGTAGTGCTCTGTTGCCGTCACTACAGAGCACGGATCTCCTCTCCGAAAGAGAACGGTTTTGCCCATAATCTACCACGCTGGCAAGTGCGGATTGGCAGACATCATACACCTTTGAGTACATTATAGAGAACTCTCAGACATGCAGGTTTTCCTTCACCGTTAAAGCAAGTGATATTTAATTACTTAAAATACACATAACTCCGAAAAGTTAGAGGTGCGTGCCTGGGATCGAACCCCCGACCTCCGATTAGAAGGCGGACGTCCTAACCACTAGACAATCACAGCTTAATAGACTACTATTGCTAAATAGTAGTAGGTAATTTATTTTTTTACTTACCTACTTTTTTAATGACCCATAATTATTAACAGGAAAGAATGGTTCACAGCAGTGTGTCAAAACCAATAACATAAGGTAAGGTTCCGTAGCTGTGCTAATTACACAATGACTAGTAATAGATGGCTTAAACATACCTAATATTGATAACATTAATTAATGGTCCTACTAATAATTAACACACTTATGGTTATGCATATTTCATACCTACCATTTCCGTCCTACATTTGAGGTATATAAGCCATGTTGAATGAGAATTGTGTTATTTATTAGCAAAGGGAGTTTCACACTGAAGGAACATAGTGCCATAGAATTTGAACATTATGACAGTCTATACAGTTCAGAAGAGTTAAGGGAACTTCTAACAAGACGTCCAGGCTCTGACGTCACGTCAAATGTCAGTAAGTACATTTGACGCAGGTAGCCTTAAAGTAGCCCTATTTTTCCTGATTTTACGTCACCATAGCCTAATATCGTCGATTCAGGATCAAACCGAGACTTCGCTCACTCTAGTTCACTCTGACCATACTATAATATGACGCAAGTTGTTGCCTTGCTGCAAGATTTGTGTTACTACAACCAGCCGGAAATATCTGAGAACCTGGTTTAGTGACGTCATGCAACGCGCTTGCGTTGGCACCGGTACTGGATAGGCGAAAACGGGCGAACTGCGGGGAAGCGTATTCCAATGAGGTGCGCAGATATTTCCGACGTGTTGTACATTATTATGTTTGATAACTGTAGGACCATATAGGTTATTGTATCATTTGGCCACGATATGAATAGATAAATTGCGGCCCTGTGATATTATGTTGCTGTTGCACTATGTTGCTCTGACATTTAAAGTCAAAGATTTTTATGACATAAGTAATAACAAGAATATGAAAGTATGATGATGAAATAATATGTAAGTCCACACTCGACTATCCTGCTTCATTTCATTAATAACTAGGAAATTCCAGTGCCCGTCCACCATCAGATCAAAAATAAGCTGGTAAAATTGAGAAGAAAATGATCAAAATCCGTGTATATTTCAAAACAAATTACTCACACCTAATTTTTGCTAGCTTTCACGGACAGTAGTGCTTTCAAAATGAACTTATCGTAATTACTACGAGAAGCTTAAAGTTCAGCCAAATCCTAAAACGACATAAGGTTTCGTTATTAAAATACATTTTAGACCGTATTCCGTTCGCATAGGGTGTAGTACGAATACAGCGTGATACGAAATCAATGTTTCTTGTACCGAAAAGCCGACGACTGTTCTGCGGAGATATAAACGTTTAATGGCCGAATGCGGCAAAAACAACCGCAAATGCAACCGAGATTATAATATCGGAGTTTCAATTGCACAAGTTTGTACAAATTGCTTATTTCACACCATCTTGATGTTATTCGTATTATGTAAAACTTCTAGGGAAAAACAATATGCTAAACATTATTAAAAAGTATTTACCATATATTTACTTACTTTGTCATGTTAGAATATATTTTTACTTTCAAAAAGCTATCAAATACACTCAAATAATTTTTATTACTTTGGACTTTGCATGAAAATACAATAAACAAAAATGCCAAACTTATTCTAGAACATAAAAATTACAGATCGAAAATATCATCTATTAAAAAGTGAATCATTTTTAGCATAAAAAATCATCTCTCTCTCTGTGTCGTATCATTGTTGAAGGTTGTGACCACATCGCATGATCACATCATAATTGTAGAGAAATATTGATGCGAAGATATTTGCGCCAATAGCTTGACGACCTCCCTAGCGCAGTGGTAAGCTCTGTGATCTTAATAGTGGGAGGCCCCGGGTTCGATTCCTGGCAGGGATTTGGAATTTTATAATTTCTAAATTTCTGGTCTGGTCTGATGGAAGGCTTCGGCCGTGGCTAGTTACCACGGCCACAGGATCCAAGTACCCATACAACAGATTTTTCCCCAAATCCTCAAAAATTGGAACCGTAGCTAAATAAGAAAACTGTCTAACGAAAGTACTACAAACCGAAACAACTCCAAAGCTCGGAATAAACTCGACTCAAACATCGGTCGTAAGACAAACGTGCCGCTGGGTACAACTTTTCATTAAGTCTTAGCAAGACAAACACAATTCGGAAGATGTTTGTAAGGATGTGATAAATTCTTATTGGTATACAAGCTTATGCTCGCGACTTCGTCCGCGTGAACTACACAAATTTCAACCCCTATTTCACCCCCTTAGGGGTTGAGTTTTCGAAAATCCTTTTTCAGCGGATGCCTACGTTATAATAGCTATCCGCATGGCAAATTTCAGCTCGATCCGTCCAGTAGTTTGAGCTGTGCGTTGATAGATCAGACAGTCAGTCAGTCACCTTTTCCTTTTATATATTTAAGTTAAAGATAATCATAAAATTCATTCTTGCTTTTCATAATATCGTGAATATAATGTTCTTTCAAGATATAAATAAAACTTATACGTCTTGTAAATAAACTAAGTAAGTAACAGATATCTTGGCATTTTGCTAAATGATAAGCTAAGTTATTCTGTCACATCTCACATTATAACAGGGACTGTGTGTCGCGAGATAGCTTATAAATACCCAACTCTACACTCGCTTATTCCATTGCTAAAATTATCATCTCAAATGTTATGCAAATGGACCAAGAGCATGGATTAATTTTGCACTAATTCTTTACTTATTTATGTACTAGCAGCCCCGGTAAACTTCGTACCTAATTTCGTACGTAATTTTCTGTCCGTAAGAAGCATCCCCGTACTTCAAGGAATATTATTAAAAAAGAATTAGCGAAATCGGTTCAGCTATTCTCGAGATTTGCGATCAGCAACACATTCAGCGAATCATTTTTATATATAGAGAAGATATGCGCGAATAGCATGGTTTATTAATTTTTTATATATGAAATCATATTTAAAGAATTCATATTTTAATACGTGCTTTTTCTTGCGACTTCATTTACCAATGTATTTTTGGAAGATCCCGTTGAAAATTTAAAGAAGAACGATTTCCACTGTATTGAGTTTGAACCCTCACATAATGGACTAAGAGCCAGCGCGTTTGCCAGAACTTCATTATTTCATAAAAGCTGAAAGTTTCTCTGCGTATTGTCCCCAACACTGGGAGGAACGTTTGTTTGGATCGTGGTGGCTTTGGGAAATAACAGGAATAAATGTGTAAAAAAATCTTATGTCAAAATATACCCAGTCTACATTTTTTATACTTTCTTCGGAATAGTATTAGAAATCACGTCATGCATTGCCAGACACTTAATATCATGGCAACCTTCTGCTAGATACCCTTTAAGTTTGCACCGCACTGTAGCGCACCGCACCGCACCCTACCGCACCGCAGCGCACCGCATCGCATAGCCCTAATTCAAATTTTAATATCAGTTAAAACCATTGCCAATATGCGTTGGCATATAATTCACGAGCGTTTATTAGCGGGGCGCACAGTGAAATTACCCGCGAGAACAATATAATAGGCTGACACCGTCCTTAATGCATAGATAAAATTCGTGTAACGCATAATAGTGTACACGCGATTGGTTGGCTATATGTGGCTATATTATCTTTGAACAACGGGGAGACGGCTACGATACGACATTGCAATGTAGTTTTTGTGCAGTTGAAGCATCGATAGTTGAAGCAAGTACACTGCTAAGTGCACTCATTTCTTTGTTTCTTATATCTATAATCACTACATCTATAAATATATAAAAGGAAAAGGTGACTGACTGACTGACTGATCTATCAATGCACAGCTCAAACTACTGGACGGATCGGGCTGAAATTTGGCATTCAGATAGCTATTATGACGTAGCCATCCGTTAAGAAAGAATTTATGAAAATTCAGCCCCTAAGGGGGTGATATAGGGGTTTAAAATTTGTATAATTCACGCAGACGAAGTCGCTAGTATTATTAAATTAAAGTCCACCGAAACCAGTCATGTTATTTTCATACGGATTTTATCAGTAAAAAGAGGAACTATGTAAAATCTAAGCATATAGCCATTATAATTTATGTTTTTTTTTTGCAAAAATAAGCTATTGCAAAATTAAACTGAAATTCACAACCGATTATAATATCATTATACTTACAGATACTTGTAAGTATAATGATATAATTGTGAACTAAATTGCAGTAAATGTTACTTCAGAATTTACGTCAATTTGCTGCGGTATCCAGATTTCAGTCTGGCTGTATTCAAAACTATGAAATCAAAATTTTGTCGTTCCATATAAAAACAGCCATAGGCGCTAAGCCATTAGAAGTTGAATAGAACACGATATTATAAAGCATTGTGCTTTCGGACCCCAAAATGTTCGCAGCATTTTCATGGGAGTATCTAATAAAGTAGCAAAACATATTATTTGTCCGGACGTAATGTTCCATTCCTGCATAGTGCCAGTGCATTGGATTTATTAAAGGCTTTTGTCTATTTTTACAAAACAAACAAAAGCTTAGCTTTTGATATTTATACGTAAAAATGAAATTATTTTGAAATCCTATTGTGATCGAATTTATTGAACGAAAAATTGAAAAATCTCTACTCGTTAAATATTTTTTTGAGCCAAGTGATAGAGAAATAAAGATATCTAATTAAAGACATTTTGGATCCACTTGATCAACAGCCTCATAGAAGAACCAGAAGAACCATAATAAGCTCAACTGGTTGCATAGCTGAAGTGGCAATGGGTGGGGCACCTAGTTCGAATAAGTGTTGGCAGACCCACACTATGCCGACAGATAACAACAAATGGGTCGCAGGAAACCACTGAATTCAGCCAGCGCAAGACCGAGGAGAATGTTAATAATACTGACTGACCAAATTTTGCCTATGAATTTTGCAATGCAGCTTTATCTAAACACAGGTATTAATCCAATCATAATTTTCAATTTAGAATTAAAATTTCTCGAAGAAGTTACACATTCATTTAGTAGTATATCATATCATTGAAGTTACAGAAATAATATTTAAGTTAACAACAGAGCACAGTTTGACCATAGTTTAACACAAACTTTGCTTTTACTATGAAGCTATAACACACAATCTCTTAGGACTAGAACACGGACAAATTATCTTGCACACACTTAATCATTCTCCAGAACAAAAGCATAATAACTGTGCCTATTATTCTTGTATTCCAAAACAGAAACGAAAATAAAACCAATAGTAAATTAAAAGTAACAAAGCCGTGAACACATACGCTTTTAATAAAAAAAAAGTATAAATAAATTGTAAAGCATAGCCGTTAGTCCACGTTAATCGTATCCCTATCCCACCAGTGTCGAGTAAGCCGAAGCGACATATTGGTGCATTAGGCCCCGATGTATATCAACGGCGACCGTACGCGGATTTGTGAAATTTATTTCCCCCACCCGTTACTACGAGAACGAGTTTAGATTTAATGGAAGTGCTTCTTTTTAATACAAACACTTTTAAAATATAATATATTATAATATATGGTAAGTAACAACTATAATAGATTTTTGCAACTGTAATATGTAATACTGCGATATAATAATAACTATTACAAAATAGCAAAAAAAAGTGTGAATAAACTGCAAAGCATCGCTGTGAGTCTGCGTTAATCGTATACGTATTAAATTAACTAATCAGTCTATTTGCATCCACAGCTGGACAAAGGCAATTCCGTGAGCGTGTCTTTACACACGGTCCTCCGCCTTCCTCATCCACCCACTACCCTCGTCAGTCCAGCGAGTTGGAGGTCGTCCCACAATACACTTGCTGTTACGCGGTCTCCACTTCAGAACACGTTCGCCACAGAAGCCATCGGTTCTGCACCAAAAATGGTCTGCACACTGACAACAATATTATCTGTATTGTATAATTAAGATAGTAAATAGTAACTAGGGAAGCATTATTAAACGTTGAACTACAATACATTCTGCTCAGTGTAAATATCTGTAAGTCCCACAGCGGCTATTCACCCCTGTACCCGATTACATTGACGTCAGGGTTTCAAAGAAAAAAGATAAGTATTGGTTCCTAATGTCGGGAATACGAGCCGCGCGAGACTCGGCCACGCTAGGGGATAAAGAGGACGACGTAACTTATCAGTTAATCGGACCGTGGACTTTATAGGGGATTGTTTGTATTGTTTCGGTCATTTGTTTTTATTTCAATGCACCTCGTTGAGAGCGGTGGGGCTTTCGTGAAAAATTGGGTCCGATTTGACCTTTTCAATGAAAACCGGTGAAGATGGCGGAATTTCGATTGACATAAGTAGCAACGCCCACAGACGGAGTGGAGTGGCACCGAAACACAGCTACTTGCCTTTATCAACTGAATCTCTGTTTGCTTTGAGATATTTTTACATATTGGTTCTCTGTATTCTGATTATGTTCTGACAGTTCTGTTTTTTTTTTTTTTAAAGAATATTAGCCATGTTAAATGACTAATATTCCCTTTTCCTCTCCAACTAAGCGTCAAGCTCGTGGTAGGAGTAGGTACGACAATAGTGCAACGGGCGGGTTTTGAACCGTCGACCTTTCGGTTTTCAGTCCACTCCTTTACCGGTTGAGCTATTGAGGCTCTAATTTGCTTTGATATATTTGAAACTAGATGATGCCCGTGACTTCGTCTGCGTGGATTTAGGTTTTCCAAAATCCCGTGAGAACTCTTTGATTTTCCGGGATAAAAAGTAGACATGTCCTTCCTCAGGATGCAAGCTATCTCTGTACCAAATTTCGTCAAAATTGGTTGAATGGATGGGGCTTGAAAGTCTAGCAGACAGTCAGACAGACAGACACACTTTCGCATGTTTAGTATGGATTGTTATAATGAAAGTGAGTGCTGTAGTGGGCCGCAGAGGCGCGCCGCGTGAATAGCCAACCGATTCTCACACATTTTTAAAATTCTTTTACAAGTTAACCCTTGAGTAGCCCTAGTCTAAGATGAAAGCAAGCTAACTTGGAAGGGTTATGTCAATTTTTACTAAACCCATATCCCTTCTCGGCATCGTACCGGAACGCAAAACGGCTTTACTGGTAGGTTGGTAACTAACCATAGCCTCCCACCAGACGACACCAGAGACAATAATTCGCGATTTAATTTGGCCAGAAATCAAACGCGGGCCCTCCCACTTGCCAGACCACAGTGCTCACCACTGCACCAGAGAGGTCGTCATAACCACGATTATGAATGGTGGTGTCTCAATGCGTTAGCCACCACTTGGCGCGCCCTGACTCTACTACCGCCATTCGCTGAGCTACAACTCCACTCGCCTTGCAGTGACTCCACTCGCCGTCACTCGATGCGCTGTAAATCTACTCGCTGTCTCTCGAGTCTCGACGCATTGTGATTCTACTCGCCGCCACTCGACGTGCTGTGACTCCACTTGATATCCCTCGCAAGGTCTGCCCTGGCCTTTATACTTGATTAACTTAATGGAACGGGAAGCATTTAAGCTTATCGCATTTGACCAATAAACTTTATTGGTTCGAAAAGTTGTCAAAAATATAACACAGGTTATTTTAGAGTTTAACGGAGATGCCCCTCTAAAAACGGCCCTATAAAAATAGTATACTAGGTACCTTTAACACGTTTTGTTGAGTTTTGATTGAGAGAAGGATAGAATATACAAGTTAACGTAAAAAAAAACAATGTAATGAGCCAGAGTGAATTCTAAAGCACAAGACACAGTCCGAGCTAACTTAGCTTAACTAACTTAGCTTCGAAATATTTTCAGACTTCAGTACAAACTATGAACGAGCTGAGCTAAGCAAGCTAAGCGAGCTGCATGAAGTGATTTGCTTCTTCATTTCTAATTCCAACCGCTTGGATATGTTATGTCATTTCAGCACCTACCCCTTCCCTCTTAATGTCTTATCTTCAAATTAGCAGTGAGTTAGCATCATTGAAGTATTCGCGCTCTATCTAGGCTGCATCATCACTCTCCATCAGGTTTGATTGCAGTTTAACGCTGGTTTATCATATAAAATTCAGCAGTGGTCTAATTCAACTATCACACACAAAAAATGGTTGTCATCGGAAAAAGTTCATACTATGATAGAAGCATGCGGAAACACCGAGAAGTAATTAACAATAGGGTGAACCCACATAATATAAGCCGAAGCTAAAACTGGAGCAAACTCTCATATAGTGGACAAAACATTCTGATGAGTTTGGAATTAATATCGGGGAGCGTGTAACGAACGTGGAATTCAGAAAATTGAAACCATAGAAAAAGTTTAAATGGAACCTATTTTGACATCCTTTTCTATTAATTTTAAGTCTGACTCTCTAGGTCGTTGAATCAAAAGTTTAATACCATGGTTCTCGACTTTATCAGAAGAATGGTAATATTTTTCGGGTTCATGTATTTAAGTATGTAGAAACGTATCAATGTGTATTTGGCGTCGCCTACAACTCTTGGTTGTGGTAAAAGTTATAGTGGATACTTTAATTAGAAAAAAAAATATCCAAATAAGAAAAATGCAAACTTAGCTCCCCCTTGAGTGGGACTTCATTAAATACTCTTTAGAACTAAATTTTAATTAAGTCTTGCAAGCTTGAGCTGTCAATTTTTTTTTCATTCAGATATAAGTACTTTTATTCAGATACAAGTAGTTTTATTCAAGTACAAGCAGCCATTGACTGGAATATCTCAATGGTGTTTCCTGCAGTCTAAGACGGATGCTGGCTAGCTTGGAAGGAGAATGACAGGTTTAATATAGTTCTAATTTCTTTCTATGTGGTATCGTACCGGCACGATATAGCCGTGTTATATTCTCCCGTTTCGCCAACTCAGTATAATAAATGAAGACCTGCAGATATGACATAGGCTACGTTTTATCCCGGTAAATCAAAGTTCACACGGGATTTTTGAAAATCCAAATCCACGCGAACGAAGTCGCCCACTATCCAAGGTTGGTCATTTTTATTTGATGACATGTGTGCCTAGTCCTACTCGTAGTTTAAGGAATTGTAGTCCTGTCCCCTACCTATTGATCGTGTAAAAACAGACAACACAACGTTTTGGCAATTAATTTTAATTGCAAAACTTAGCGTTTGGATCATGGAAGCATTTTGGTGTGTTCCCTACTGCACTACATTGATAAGAACTTTGAACTAAAGAAAGTAGTGTGTCTCTTTGTTTGTTTGCTCGTGACTTCATCCGCGTGGACTACACAAATTTCAAACCCCTATTTCACCCCCCTAGAAGTCGAATTTCCAAAAATCCTTTCTTAGCGGACGCCTACATCATAATAGCTATCTGCATGCCTAATTTTAGCCCGATCCATCCAGTACTTTGAGCTGTGCGTTGATAGATCAGTCAGTCAGTTAGTCAAGCAGTCACCTTCTTTTTTTATATATTTAGATACTAGATGATGCCCGCGACTTCATCCGCGTGGAATTAGTTTTTTTGAAATCCCGTGGGAACTCTTCAACTTTCCGGGATAAAAAGTAGCCTATATCCTTCCTCGGGATATAAGCTAACTCTGTACCAAACTTCATCAAAATCGGTTGAA
This sequence comes from Maniola hyperantus, assembly GCF_902806685.2. Lineage (NCBI taxonomy): Eukaryota > Metazoa > Arthropoda > Insecta > Lepidoptera > Nymphalidae > Maniola > Maniola hyperantus. Next base: position 13,690,962 of record NC_048541.1, on the reverse strand, counting down.
CGGTTGGGCCGTGAAAAGCTAGCAGACAGACAGACAGACAGACAGACAGACAGACACACTTTCGCATTTATAATATTAGTATGGATAAGATTAGGATTACAATGGTAGTGATTCTGAGCACACCTAAATTTTAGAGTATTCGCATCCTATTCTTACTAATATAATATGAAAAGGACAGACACATTTTGACAATTTTAAATTTAATTTAGAGCCCTCAAACCGCGTGATTTTAGCCGAGCCTACTGTTTGTAGCGTGCGACACTTAGAGTCTTTAAATGTAAAATTCATGTTCTGTCCTTTTTTAGCAATATTAAAAAGAAAAAGATGCAGATACTCTAAATTCAGTTTAGAGAAAGACAAGAGCATCGGCGCCAATATCCTTGATTAGCCACTGGTTTAAGCAGTTGATATTATGTTAGTCAGTCAGTTAATCCTTAAATAAAATATAGATAAACCTAATTGGAGCATTACTCTGCATCCCACGCCGTATCGAACTGTGATAAATTGGAATTGTTTTGCCTCCATTACCACTGGCTTTAATTGTGAACTAGTATCTAATACAATATAATATATTGCTGAACATTCCATTCCAATATTAATCTAGGTATTGATTACATGTTATTATTATAGGATACATAATTAATTACAGGATAATATAACTGTTGTCGAAAACCAGAAATGTTGTTATTATAATTTGTAATATCAAAATACTGGTATTTATAATATCAATAGTTTATAAAATATTATCTAACTGGATTAGATGGATATTAATTTTGCATTATGGATCTGGAGTTAATAATATAAAAAACTAAATGATTTTTTTATTTATTCAGATACAAGTTAGCCCATGACTGCAATCTCACCATGATGGTGGTGGTGATCTAAGATGGAAACGGACTAATCTGGATGGGGCAGAATACGAAGAAACACAAAGCTACATATAACATCATATTGATCAAAAATACCGGAACTTCAAATCGTTCTTAATTATTTGACCACGACTGTATATCCCTGCAAAAAATCACGCCGATACAAACAAACTTAGAGAGCCTCAATTGCTCAACCGGTATAGGAGTGGACTGAAAACCGAAAGGTCGACGGTTCAAATCCCGCCCGTTGCACTATAATTGTCGTACCTACTCCTAGCACAAGCCTGACGCTTAATTGGAGAGGAAAGGGGACTATTAGCCATTTAATATGGCTAGTATTCTTAAAGAAAAAAAAAAAAAAAAAAAAAAAAACACTTGCATTTATATGTTTCCGTCACGCCAACTGTATTATCTTGATTTCACTTTAATCATAACTAACAAAAACTATATAGTCAAGTGAAATTCCATGTACACATAAGGCACATTTTTATGGCACACATACCGCTATCACATGGCATATTCCCGCTACATTCCTTTTATGGGGCGTTAAAAAATACATTATTAATTTTACAAAAGCCAAAATCGTCTTGTTTAATCTAAATTGCCGTTTTTATTTTCGCATTAAGGCCGGGATTCCGGGCTGATTTATAATGTTATTAATCAAGCTGAAATATCAGGCATGCCCAATTATCTCTTGTTGAATTTTACTGCTTTTATTTTTCAGTTTCGTGTATTTAAAATTTTACTCGCGGATTACTTAGTAAGGCTACCTTTTATTTATTTTTTGCTAAATTTTTTGCTAAATGTAGCAATAAATATCACGTAGGTACCGATCTTTTATTAAAACAACAGTAGTTGAAATATTGATTCTAGATTAATTATAATAATATCCAACCAAGGAGTTGTATTTCAAGGAACTGACCCTTTACTGAGCACGGGTTTTCTCTCAGAATGAAGGGATTGGGTCATAGTTCGCCACACTAGCCAAGTGGGGCAACTTTCACATACATTTAAGAACATTATATAGAAATCAGGCATGTAAGTTTCCTCAAGGTGTTTTCCTTCACCATTAAAGCATATTTAATTGCGTAAAAACGCACATCACTCTGAAATGTTAGAGATGTGTGCCTGGAATCGAATTTCGGACCCCAAACAGGAGGCCGATGTTTTAACCTATTACTATGTCATAGTCAACATGTTTAATATAATAAATCAGTTTAAACTTTATAGTAGGCACTTACTAGCTGATTCATCTAAGTGCTTCTTCACTTCTATACTTAACCCTATTTTTTTTAATACATTTTGCAATTTGTTCTGAATAAAAGTAAAAACTAGCGAATGATAAAATAATTAATGTAGATCGCGACCCTGTTTTCAATAAGAATATGTGAATTTGCCATACAAACATTTTAGAAGTGATTCTCATTCACTTTTAATGTATATAAAATGAAAACACGAAGGTCGGATTCCAGCCTCAAATGTTAAAAGTTCTCCACTGTAGTTCGTGGACAATAAACAAAAGTTCTTGTTGAAATAAAATAAAAATAATGTTTTCCTCGGAGTGTACTGGAGTGTAAAATCAGCATGTGGTGAGCATGATAGACTGGAGACCGTGACGGTGCACGCACTGCGGTTGACGTCGCCATTTGTTCTCCGTTTTACATCTCGTTGAGATATCCGACACGTGTACGACACGATATTGAACAAATGTAATAATGAGGTAATTCGGAAAAGAGGTCCTAATCCAAAACGGGTTCAAAAGGGGTTATACTCAACGTTATAAACAACAACCACGAGACTAAATAGAACGAAAAAATAATACCTATCTTCTGATTTTTTTTTACAATTTAAGATGAAAGAGAGATCGTTTGTAATAATAATACTAACCAATACCTTTTAGGTCTGAACGCAGAGAACTTACGTAAGTACTTATCTATTAAGTTTCTTTGAACCGTATTAAATGACTTTTTAAGACATTTCATTATTATCTTGGTGTATAAAATATTGTATGGAAGAGTAAAATAAAGAGGAAAACAAATTAATCGACTTTTATAGAATGTGAATTAAACTTAAAATTACGCTAGAGTCAAGCAAAACAAAGTAGAATCTAGAAAAATCTAGATATAGCTAGAGTCAAAAAGAGTTACGGCGGTTAAGCACTCATCCGATCCGAGACCGTAAAAAAACGTTCCTTTTTGTTTTGTATGGTAGCTTATGACATATGGCGTAGATAATCGCTGGTATTCTGACAAATGACGGATAGAACTCGGATGACGGAAGTGCATTGCGTAATCGCCGTTACAAAGAGCCAAGTCTATGTTTGAAAAAAGAAACTGACTGCCTGGCGTGTCAACTTACAGCTGTTAGCTATTAGTTGGTAAAGCACTAGGTCTTGCAATTTGTGTTTCTCATGTTAGGTCTCTGTAATAACGTAAGCCCTAACCAAGTATAAATTCCACCCTAGCGTAGTTATGGAAGGTCAACAAGTTAGTGTTATTTCTTAGTAGTTCACGGCTAATACTATCGTGAGACAGTAATACCCGGGACACTGCCTATTTGACGGCGAAAACGTATTTAATGTGCGCACTCAATTCGTACGATCTATTTTATACGTTTACGTACGATAAAAATTCGTGTCCAAAGTGCGGTTAACCTGAGAGTATAAAGTTCCCTGCACAGTCTTCGTGATTCAAAGGAGGTTGTATAATGCTTAGGTAGAGAATCACCATTTTTCCCTGTTCACAACAAAGGTGAGGCCTTTCGTTGTATAACAGGAATTTCCCCTGATAGTGACAGATTATTCAGTGTTGCCATAAAAAGAAATGTTCCCCTGCAATTTACATTGAAAAATATTGCATGAATACTTTATATTTAAATTGCTCAGCTTGTTTTATGGGTGCGTTTTTATTTATATTTCTTTCATGTGAAATTTTTGGGTCTGAAAAGTTATTTTAATTTTTTAGAAGCATTTATTAAGAGGTTCTGACAAACAAATCTAAATTCGTTAAATAATAAATAAGGAAATAAATACTTCAGTTTGTTCAATCTAATATTTTTTTCTAATTTCACGTATTATAATTTTCACACTTTGACTTTTATATTAAAATAAATCAGAATGAAAACTTTTAAAACTAAAGTAAAAATATTTTTGTTATATAGAAGTAAGTACCTTGCGTCCAAAATTCTGTCTACTAATTAAAAAGTTTTCGTTAGAAATGTACTTGGCCACACAAATTAGGTTTTAGACCTTTATTAGTGTTCCTAATTTAAAGACTAACGGCCATTATCCTCCTGAACGTATTAATTCAAGAGACGACCACGTTGATATAAAAAAAAGAGATACACAGTGCTTTAGAAAAAAGTAAGTAAATAAAATATCAAGCTCCATCGTGCACTTGAAAATAACACGTCATAATTATTTTCAGTGTGATTAAAAGTAACTTAATTTTTTTTTGTAATTAGACCTTTCCGTTCTCAATTTCGTTTAGAGCGGTGCCAATCTAGGTATTTAAAGTCTGAAGATAATTTTCTGACTGACGTAATACTAGCAATTAGCTTGTTACAGTTGATTAACTAATAATAATAAAAATTAAATACATTTACCAACAGTAACTAGTCTACTAATAAAAGGACCTACCTACTAACTAACGTCAGATTTTTCTTATGACCTTAAACACCCTGATTGTAGGGAAGTTGTTATTATTAATATTAAGTGCTATTGCATTGGGATCGTGAAGGCTCGTTTTAATTACTGGCTTCTTTTGTGCTATTTTCACTGCATTTTTGCATCTAAGCCAATGGGAGTGTTGGCTAATCAGAATTTGATTGTGATTAAGCGTTAAGATTCAATGTTTAACACTAAATAATAGCCATCATTCTCATTTGACTGTGTTGGTACATTGCTGCTTCGATGAGTGACATAAAAATATTTTTCGTCGAAAACCTTCATTGGATTAAAAATAAATGTCAAATGATTTCGGTGGCTATCATTCAGTATTGATTATTGAGTTAGCGTATTTATAGTAGCGTAGCGATTCCAGTAAAATAAAACCTATGCAATGTAACGATCTCAACCACCTATGATCGCTAACACTCTTCGCTATTGGCCAAAATCCATTATCACAGAAAGAATACCATACAGCCAATTACAATAACGGTAGGGCGATTTCGTTAAACCTGCATCAATCATTATTACAATCTCAATTGTTGTAATTGGCTGAATCCGTGCTATTCTTGTTGCAACGATGCATTTGTAGCTGTTATATGTTCTTGTAATAGTGAGCGAGCGTCAACCAATTAGAGGTGATTGCGATCGTGACATTGTAGCTGTCATTATACCGCAATCGCGCAGCTGAGATGTAGCAATGATTGATGCAGCTTTTTCGTAAACGACCATCTTTTCATTATCATCAGTCAAATGATTGTATAAAAGAATGACAGCATCAGTCATTATTACAATCTCAATTATTGTAATTGGGTGAATTTATGGTATTGTTGTTGCAACAATGCATTGAAACCAATAATAAGAGAGTTTCATCCAATCACAGATGATTGCCATAGTCACACTCTAGCTGTCAACGGTAGTAAGCCCTTGATATCTAGAGTGTTAGTGTATCAATGGGCGCTTGACAAATATTAATATTTTCAAGTTTCTTAAGGGGCGCGTCAATTAAGCCGCCAACTCGGGCTTTGCCGTTATCTTTGTGTTACAGACGCCTTTATTTATTCAACGTCGTAATTAACAGGAGAGTGTATTCGGATGTTTTGGTAAGTAATTGTTATTTTATAAGGCAGGTTCAATTTGTTCGCGGAAACTCCGGATACTTAATATTATATTTTAACGATCCTCCGCTTCTTGCAACATAATTTTCAGTTCTATTTTAGTATTCGAAATTTTATTTTCTAAATTGGCTCGAGAATATTAATAAACTTTTAAGTGTGTAAAAGTTGTGCGCTCATTAAATTAGTTTTTCAGCTGCTTCATGACCAGAAAATATGTTTTTGAGTTCTTTATAGTTCAATTTTAAAATCGTCATTTTTTAAACCTGTTCAAATCGATGTAATTAAATTGTTCTTTTGCTATCACTATTCATAGCTTTTAATAAATCATCATAATCAATACAATTAATACAAACTGCCATAAACCTTATAGGTTAGCCCGCTTCCATCTAAGACTGCATCATAACTTACCACCAGATGAGATTGCAGTCAAGGGCTAACTTGTATCTGAATAAAAAAAAACATTCAGAAAGCTTCAGCGATTCAGGTTTAAGTCGTATCATCTCCATCCGTATCAAAAGAATCCCCAAGAAATTGAAAACAGCAGGCGAGACGCCATAATAAGGCTCGTAATCCGACTTAATGCCAGTTCGGATCCTGGGAGAGAAACACGCCGGTGGTTGCCATTAATGTAATTGCAACTGGAATATTCAGCAGCCCGATATAACCGCTTACCACGGGATAATTTGAGACGCTGTAATAAGCCCTAATAAGGATCTGAGCGTCAGTACCATCCTATCTTAATTGGGATAAACATACCTACATAGTTATACCTAGTTAGGTATAGCAAAGTAATGGAGATGGCTAAATACTGACTGGAACGTCTCTTACAGCTAGACGTTATGATTGAAAGCGTTCCATATGCTACTATTACTGGTTTTGACATTTTTTCTTTGTCACAGAGAATTCAACCTCAAGAGTACGCATATACAAGGTTTTGCATGAAAACAAATCGTGAAATGGTAGCGAAGGACAGGAGATGATGCTTTGTTGTGATGGTGGACTCAAAAATCACGTAATCAAGACAATGTGCGGAATGAGGGTACCGAACGGGCGTGTGCAGACTTTTATGCTAAGCAACTGCCTAAGCTTGGCGTTCGCGGGTGTCCGGCTATCTATAGGTGGTGGTCTGTGTTTGTTGTATAGAATCAGGCGTTACTTTGCGGAAGTCCATCATATACAAGGAACTAAAAGCAAATTAATTGTTATAATGTGCTGCATAATACAGATTAGTCTGTTTCAGCTGATTGCGAATAGCAAATTGCGATTTTGGTTCCTTTTATATTTTATTCTTTGGACAAAAGGACAAAAAATTGGCACTCCGGCCGGTTTAAATCTATTTCTGCACCTTAGTAATCTTAAAGTCAGTGATATACCTAGATTATTATAACAGAAAGTACCACGGACTCTAGGATCGCTTTAAAATCTAAAACCTAATAGATATTCCTTAGTCTCTCAATGGTCTATCGGTAAGTTACCTTCTGGAGGTTACTTACCGATAGACCATTTATAACAATCCGAACTTGTACTAACTTCGACACAGTGTAATTATTCTTGATAATACCCTAGTTCCCAACTAAAATGCACCTTTGTTGTACTGATTGTGATTTATAGTAGGTAGGTACAATCGTAAAAACTAGAAGAGCTGACAAACCCGTTCGCAAGAAGAGACTCTATCAGGAGAAGCCCACCGGGAACCGGAAAACTGATGAATCCGCCATACGCCGCTGATACGAGAAGGGTAGAAAGCCCGCGCGGAGAGGAAGAGACGCGCATTTTCGCGCGTCCCTTGAGGAAGGAATTTGAGGGGCCGAGTGTGTCTGCGCGCCCCTCGGAAAAAGAGAGCGAAGCGGATGCGTCAGACAGCTCACTCGCGTCAACTGCATCAACTGCTTCCGGAACGCGGAAAAGGCGGCAGCCTTACTTATGTAAGCCGGGAAAGGCAAAGAAAACGGCTGTGGAGGACGACGGTCATGCCCCTGACCCTTATGTGTCTGCGACAAGTATAAAGGCAAAAAAAGATCTGCCTACTGTCGAGACCATCCAGGACGAGTTGAAAGTCTGCACCTCTGTTGACATAATGACCCGCATTTTTGAGTCTGTGTCTACCATCGAAAAAGTTGCAGATAGTTCTCGAAATTTGAGGGGCGCTCACGCACAAAATCTCCGCCTGGCTGCCCGCTCTGCGATGGCAGCGGTATCAGAGCTGACACAAAGAAGTTCCAACTCAGAAGTGGAGACGCTAAGAAAAGAAAATGGTGAGCTCCGTTTAGAACTAGCCAACCTGAAATCTGAGCTAACTAATTTGACTGCAGAGGTAAATAGTCTTCGCCAAAGGGACACTGGGATGGAAGGATGGACTCAACAAACCGGGGAATCAAGAAAAGACAAAGATCCACTGGTGCGGCGTATTTCTGTCCTAATGGATGAAAAATTGGCGGAGTTCCGAGCTGAAATAATGCTTCAAAAGAACGTCACACCACAAGAGCAAGAGCCAGAAACATCGGAGGTACCTCAGTCAAAAGGTAAGAAAAGCAAGAGATTAAAGAAAAAGCTAAGAGATGATACTCAAACACCACAACCGGTTGTTCCACAGCCAGAAGCACCTTCGGTACCACCAGAATGTTTGGAGACAGAGGAACCGGCTACAGCTACCTGGGCTAAAGTTGCGGGGCGAAAAACAAGGACGCCTACTTCGACGAAAGAGGTAGATGCCACTACTTCAGGTCAGACGAAGAAAACGGCAAAGGTACCCCCTGCTCCTAAAACCGCAGCGGTCACCATTACTTTGACCGAAAGTGCTACCGTCAACTACGCCACTGCCATGGCAATTGCCAAGCAACGGGTAAAATTAGCGGACTGCGGGATATTGCAGGTTCGTCAAAAAAAGTCTATTACAGGAGGCCTCGTTCTTAAAGTTCCCGGTCCTGACAGCACCAAAAAGGCTGACACTCTGGCAGAACGGCTTCGGACGGCTCTCGTAGACATGGGTGTTAGAATCGCCCGGCCAGTCAAAACGGGAGAGATAAGGGTAATGGACTTGGACGAATCCATCGCAAAACAGGACGTAGCAGTGGCTATAGCTGAGGCTGCAGAATGTCTTGAAGAGCAAGTGAAGGTCGGGGAGATTCGGTATAGCACCTCCAGGCTGGGCACGGTCTGGGTCCGATGCCCACTTACAGCTGTTCGCAAACTTGCCATAGAGAAGCATCTACGGATCGGATGGGTCAGTGCAAGAGTGCAAGTGTTGGCAGCTAGGCAGTTGCAATGTTTTCGCTGCCTAGAATTTGGGCATGTCCGGAAGCAATGCTCGAATACAGTGGACAGAAGCCTGTGTTGCTACACTTGCGGGGAACCGGGACACAAGGCCAACGAATGTAACGCTAAAGTGCCAAAATGCCCAGTATGTGCGGATCTTGGTCGACCAGCGGACCATAGACTAGGGGGCGGTAAATGTAACCCACCTAAAAATACTCGTAGCAGAACTAAAGGTGGTCTCAAAGAACCTTCAGTGTCTAGACCAAGTAAAAGCGATCAGCTGGCCAATCAGTCAGCAGAGAAGGCTAAAGAGGTGCAAAATACGCGGAGCTAAGGGTTCTTCAGAGCAACCTAAACCACTGCCGGGCTGCGCAGGACCTGTTTCTGCAAAGTCTAGCAGAATGGTCTGTTGCCTTAGCCGTGGTGGCTGAGCCATACAAAGTCCCCAGCCATCCTCGCTGGTTTGGTAGCGTTGGAGACACGGTTGCAATATACTGGGGGGGAAGGCAAGGCGACCCATCTTGCTCCATTCTTGAGAAAGGATCAGGTTATGTTGCCGTAGAGTGGGGGCATCTAGCAGTGCTGGGCTGCTACATTTCTCCCAACTCCGGTCTCGCCGCCTACGAAGCATACTTAGACGAGCTGGCTGCTTGTATCCGCAGATGTTTACCCCGCCCACTTATAGTACTAGGTGATTTCAATGCACACTCAAGGGTCTGGGGAGATAAACGAGACGATCGCAGAGGTGACATCATCCAAGAATGGGCGGCGGAACTGGACCTACGTCTTCTAAACCAGGGCTCCACAAGCACTTGTGTGCGGTGGCAGGGTGAATCGATCGTGGATCTTACATGGGCGACTCCTTCTGCATCACGCATGGTGTCGGGATGGCGGGTTGCAGAAGAAGTAGTTACACTTTCAGACCACCGCCACATCGTTTTTGTAGTATCCACGGGAACTTCTGACAATATTGCACGACAAAATAGCAGCCAATCGCAACGTTGGTCTCTTAAAAAGCTCAACCGCGATCTATTAGTTGCTGCTGCCTGCGTCGCAGCCTGGCCAGAACGGTCTCAAGAGGTACTACCCGACCCGGAAGGGGAGGCGGTCTGGTTTCGGGAAACTATGACGGGCATATGCAATACATCGATGCCAAAATGCAGACAGACCAAAAATCAGGCAGTTTACTGGTGGTCCGAAGACATAGCGCAACTCCGTAGAATATGCCTAAGATCTAGACGCCAGTATACGAGGGCCAGAAGAAGGCGGAGATCTACAGCCGAAGCAACCGCAGTCGCTTACTCTGCTTACCGGGAAGCCACAAAAACACTACAGGTTGCAATTGCAAATGCTAAAGCGCGGAGCTGGAGAGAACTGCTCGAAGGACTGGATAGGGATCCATGGGGGCGCCCGTATAAAATTGTACTTGGCAAACTCAGACCGTGGGTCCCTCCACTGACTGAAACCCTTGACCCAGATTGCGTAGAGCGGATAGTCGATGTTCTTTTTCCCAGGGCCCAGAATAGATCTTCTACTACCATGGAACTACTAGAAGTCTGGTCAGAAGAACTAAACGTCTCGAAAGAGGAGCTGAAGCGTGTGATTAGGCGTCTAGCAGCTGGTAATACTGCACCAGGCCCAGATGGCATACCAGGGCGTGCTTGGGTTTTAGCCCTGGAGGCTTTAGGACACAGGTTAAGACAACTATTCAACAGCTGTCTTCGATCGGGCATTTTCCCAACCGGCTGGAAACAAGCACGGTTAGTTCTCCTTAAAAAGGAAGGCAGACCTGCGGATTCTCCATCGGCTTACCGACCCATATGTCTCTTGGACGAAGTAGGCAAGTTGTTCGAGCGAATAATAGCTGCCCGTCTCAGCGACCATCTGTCGCGTGTGGGCCCCGACTTATCTGAAAGTCAGTTTGGCTTCCGACAGGGGCGTTCAACAGTAGATGCAATCCTTCGTGTTCGCGATTCTTCTGAACGGGCTGTCCGGGGCGGTGGGGTGGCGTTAGCGGTGAGCTTAGATATTGTGAACGCCTTCAACTCGCTCCCTTGGACCACTATAAGGGATGCTCTTATTTACTTCAATGTACCTCCATACCTGCGTAACATAGTCGGGGCGTACCTAAGCGACAGATCAATTATTTACACAGGACGGGATGGTCTCACGCACAGGAGAGAAGTAAACTGCGGTGTTCCACAGGGCTCCGTATTAGGGCCTCTTCTATGGAACTTGGCTTACGACGCAGTTCTTCGTGTTACTGTCCCGTCTGGTATAACTATAGTGTGCTACGCCGATGATACCATGGTGCTAGCCGAAGGCGACACATTTGAGGGGGCATTAAGGCTTGCAGAGGCCGGTGTGGCCTGCGTAGTGGGTAAAATCCACGAACTTGGACTTAAAGTAGCGCCTCATAAAACAGAGGCACTATGGTTCCACGGGCTACCCAGGCGTCTGGAACCACCCAGCTTGTTGATTCGCGTGGGTGACGTAGATGTCCAGGTAGGACAATACCTAAAATATTTGGGTCTTACCTTGGACGGCAGATGGGGATTTGAAGAACATTTTGAGCGCCTTGTCCCCAGAATCCAAAAAGTAGTTGGTGCACTGCACGGTCTGCTGCCTAATCTCGGGGGGCCACGGGAAGGGGTTCGTCGACTTTACGCCGGGGTAGTACGATCAATAGCTCTTTACGGGGCGCCTGTATGCTCGCAAAGGCTTTCAGGTGTCCAGCGTCTCAGGAGGAAGCTAAATAGCGTACAGCGCAAGATAGCCATAAGGGTTGCACGCGGATACCGCACCATATCCTTCGAGGCGGCTACTATTCTGGCTCGTTTTCCACCTCTGGATATATTGGCGGACATGGATGCGAGACTGTATACCCAGACCCGCGCAGTTTGCGAGAGGAGTGCAGACGGGTTGAATACCGGAATTCTGCGACGGCAAGCGCACCGGCAAGCATTAGTAAATTGGCGCAAGCGTTTAGACGAGGAGAGAAACGCACGTCAACGCACTGTCGGTGCCATTCTACCAAACTTCGAAGCCTGGCTGGGGAGAAAACATGGCAGCGTAACCTTCAGACTGACGCAGGTACTTACCGGACATGGTTGTTTCGGTGAGTACCTGTGTCGGATCGGTCGCGAGATGACCCCGCGATGTCATCACTGTGAAGAGGACAGGGACTCCGCACAGCACACGCTTGAAGAGTGCCCTGCCTGGGAGCCCGAGCGGTGCACACTGGTCGGCTGCATAGGGAGAGACTTGTCACCACCGGCCGTCATAGCGGCAATGCTGGAAGACAATGAAGCATGGCGGGCAGTGGTCTCCTTCTGTGAAACAGTAATGTTCAAGAAGGAGGCCGCCGAGCGGGTTCGTGAGCGCGCTGATCCTGCTCGAAGGCGGAGATATCAGGGCGGCGTTGATCAACGTCCTGATCAGTTAAACAACTAGTCCCTGGCGCTAGGACTTCGAAGTCGCGAGTGGCTGCACTTTCTCGAGGATGTGTCCAACGGGCGTCGCGCGAGAGAGGCACCGGCGTACGTTCTTTAGAGTTCCCGGAGCCTCTCAAAAACGCGCTGAGGAGGGCCACCGAGGGGGTTTTAGTGGGTACAAATCCCACATAACCCGATTGGGTATCTTAAGAAGATTTCCCCCTCGAAAAAAAAAAAAAAAAAAAAAAAAGGTAGGTACAATCGTGATGGCGTTGTTAGCGGGAATTACATAGTAGCTACTGTAGAATCCATACTCCATATTAATATTATAAATGCGAAGGTGTGTGTACGTCTGGCTGTCTGCTGGACTTTCACGCCCCATCCGTTCAACTGATTTTGACGAAATTTGGTACAGAGATAGCTTGCATTGCATTGAAGGATATAGACTACTTTTTAACCCGGAAAATCAAAGAGTTCCCACGGGATTTTTGGACACCTAAATCCACGCGGATGAAGTCGCGGGCATCATCTAATAGGTAAATAAGCCAATTTGGTAATAGGGATGATGACTGTTAACCAAATCAGCGACTTTTTATCAAAGGTAAGGGAGCTGGTATGAAATACATAGATGTGACGTCATAAACGTTTGACGTAATTTGACTTACAATTTAAAATAGTAAGCAAACTTAAAACTAACCACGGACGAGAAATTTTACGAATTTTGGAAGACTAGTTACTAAGAAGTAATTTATTTTTCATCTCACTGGCTTGGAAATAATTTCTTTGTCCTTCAAAATCTGCGTGGAATGGACTTTGATTTTTGGATGATGATGATGATGATTGACTGAATTAATTATCTTCTTCTTCTAAATATTATATAAAAGGTAAAGGACTGACTGACTGACTGACACAGCTCAAACTACTGGACGGATCGGGCTGAAATTTGGCATGCAGACAGCTATTATGACGTAGGCATCCGCTAAGAAAGGATTTTTGAAAATTCAACCCCTAAGGGGATGAAATAGGGGTTTGAAGTTTGTGTAGCCCACGAAGACGAAGTCGCGAGCATAAGCTGGTACATTTATATGTGAATTTTAACCAATAGTTTAGTAGTATTTATTCAGCTAGTTCAAAGATTGCAAAAAAAATTCAACTATTATCATTGATCACATCAAATATATTCAACATACATAGGTACTAAAGTTTCATAATAGGGAAAGTGGTTAAACAATGAACCAAAAGCTTAATTTGCTATTGGCTATGCACCGCCCTCCCTCCCACTGCTAACCATGCAGGAAAAAGCAGCTACCTGGCAAGCAATCTGCACCCGTACCACCACCACGCAGCACCACACAAATCCCAAAACAAACTCGACGCACGTTTTGCCCTGACACCGGAGCATCCTCAGGAGATGTAGACCTTACAATGCACAATTGTAAAGTGTACTATACAAAAGTGGTTAAATGTGAATTCAAATCATCATCACAATCCTGATCCTTATCCAGTATCTCATTTTTATTCCTAAAGTGGAAGCTTTAAGTCCGTATTACATCGTATAATAGGATTTCTAATTCGAAATAAAAAGGAATTCCCTAATACAGCCGCGTAGTGAGTCTCTATCACGGACGTTAGAAATCTGGAAGTTTTCCAATTCCAAATTCGTGGAACCATTCTAGAAAATTGGATTTCTTCGTATGCCCCTTAGTTCCAAGCTGTGCCATGATTAATGTTTGGCCTTTTGTTTATTAAAGATTTCAATAATTTGAATGCGAGTAAAGAGTTGGAGGAATGGAATTTGTATTTAAAAGTGATTAAGGATTCCAGTTTAATACTTTTGTAATTGTAATTAATTTTTGTTTTAAAGTTTGGATTTTGATTTTCAAATAAAGTGAATTGAATGGGGAGGGGATACTCTTCGTTTGTAGCTTGTATGCTTGTATCTAAAATTGGTGCTATAGTCATGCTACAGCCGTGTTTTTCACTAAGTATACTGTCCAATGGTTATGTTAAGGGACCGTAAGAACAACCCATATTACAAATTAGATTAGATTAGATTTAGGGCTTTTTTAGGTAGTTATTTAGATAGATTTGTAGACAATAATGGTACTATTAAGGGTTGTTTAGATGTAATGAATATTATAAGATCTCGAGCGAGCACAAAGAACGCCGGTGCACGGATAATCTCGACCATGTTTTTGCTGCATCGGAATGAAGTCTGTAATGTAGTATGTAAAATAATGTATGCTTGTTATAATAATAATAATAAAATAAAAAAATGCGAGTGTGTTTATTTGTTTGTTGGTTTGTCCTTCAATCAAGCCACAACAGAGCAACGGATCAACGTGATTTTTTGCATATAGTTGAAGACCAGGTGAGTGACATAGGCTACTGTTTATCTCGGAAAATCAAAGAGTTCTCATGGGATCTAAAAACAACTAAATCCATGCCGACGAAGTTGCGGGCATCATCTAGTAGAACTATAAAATGATTGCCAAAGAGTATAATAAAATATTTATAGCAAAATAAACACACAATATTTACTGATTGAAGCGTGTGGGAGATATAACTGTGTGGATTACGCCTTATTTCCCTTAGCATTACGTTAGTTTTGTCAATTAATTCTACTGCCTTTTTTCACTATATACAAGAGTGACTATACTGTCAAATGGTTTTGAGGACCATCATCACGGGACTCCTGTCAGAAGGCATAGGGTTTGGCTTTGTAGCCAAACCCTTGTCGTGGTAGATTGTTCTACCACGCTGGCCAAGTGCGTATTGGCAGACCTCACACACCTTTGAGAACATTACCTATTACGAGTTCTGGCCACTGCCACTTCAGTTTCGCAACCCTAAAATTAAAGTTGAAATACAAAACTATAAAGGGATGCCAAAGAGTAAAATAAAATATAGCAAAATAAAACGCGCAATATTTTGCATCACATGCTTCTCCCCAGGGTGGCCGCTGGCCAGCTAAACGATGTTTGTTCACCGAGCGCGCAATCGCATGCAATCACAGCGATAGATACTGATTGAAGCGTGTGGGAGATGTAACCGTGTGGATTACGCTTTATTTCCCCTCAGCATTCTGTTAGTTTTGTCAATTAATGGTAAAACCGTTTTACATCCGTGTTTTTCACTGTACTGCCGAATGATAAGGTTAGGAGCGCACTGGTATCTGAAAGGTAAAGTAAAGTAAAAGTAAAATACTCTTTATTGTACCTACACCAAAACCAAAACAATAGAAATATAACAAAGATGTTTGCAAGTACAACCCGTTTACTAAAATAATGGACTTGGCGTCGATAAAAAATTAAAGAAATTAAAAACTCAACAAGTGGCAGACAAAAATTCGTAGTACGTGTATGTTCGCATCTTTGTCACTGATACACGTACTACGAATTTTTGTCTGCCACTTGTTGAGTCTTTTTTTTTTTTTTTGATTTTTTATCGACGCCAGGTCCAATCTTTTAGTAAACGGGTTGTACAATTGGCGGCCTGGCCTTCATACCCCACCCGTTGCACTATTGTCGTACAGCTTTTTCTAGCATAAGTTTGTCGATTAGTTGGAGGGGAAAGGGGAATATTAGTCATGATAAACATGGCTAATATTCTTTAAAAAACATACTGAAGGTACATTTAGGTTACTGTTTCTATTTTTGAGAACATTGTGGCATGCAGGTCTCTTTACGATATTTTTATTTGCCTATAAATAAAAATATAATAGGAATAATAAAAAACTAAAGTAACAGTAAATGTGAGCAGCCTTTCGTGCCACAGTGCGAAACCAGGGCTTGTCGGCTAGTATCACTAGAGTTAATAAACTCCATATTTTACATCACAATATCTGTCCTTCATAAATCCTACGAGCGTCTCGCTGCAGCTTTTTCATATTGTTTGTGTGAGACAAAAGGAAAGCTCTTGTTTTCGTCCTATTGTGCCATCTTATCGACGGTAGTGACCAGATATAGTGGCGGGGTATTGTTTTTCTGATGACATTCGATTTCCTTATGAAAAACTAGCTGATGCTCAGAGCTTTATCCGCGTGAATTTAGATTTTTTAAAATCCCTTGGGAATTCTTTGGTTTCGGGGTAAAAGTAGCATATGTCACTTTCCAGGTCTTTATGAATAGATCAACGTAATTTTTTGCATAATGCTTTTCCTGGAATTTCCTCCACATGGATGTCTTAATTTCGTGATGCCTGTCTCTCTAAGTCCGTCTGTGTGTCTGTGTGTCTAGCCAATTTCAAAATAAACTTTAATAGCTATGAAGCCGAGCTCATAAAATTCCTACACAAACGAAACCAGATTATTTTTTAGAAGGAAAATTATTTTTTTAGTTTATTTCAGTTGCCTAATGAACATAATATGAAGCAGGCTTTCAAAAAATTGGTGTACATTTAAAAAAAAAGGCCGAATTGATAACCACTTCCTTTTTGGAAGTCGGTTAAAAAACCAACCAATGCGGAACGTAGCTTTGATATTAAGTCAGTTTGTATTTTTTATGTTATTACTTAAATATAGATTTATGGTAAGCTTGTTGTGGGCTCTTCTCAGACCCGGGCGCGTTTGGAACCCTCGTAGCTTTAGTTTTAGGTTCGCGTAAAAATTATCACCACCATATCATATCATCTAAAAATGCAACAACGGACTTTCAAAAAGTATAATTCATTACCTATTTTGAATAAACCATTTAATTTGACTTGATTTGATTTGATTTGATTAGTCTGGGTCAGTTCCAGATAAAAATTCTACCATGTTAAGATGAAGAGCAAATCTTCATTTCAAGAGGAAAGTGTTCATTAAAGCTACAATTGCTACATATTACTTCTAGAGTCCAATGCAAACCAATTTAAGAGGCGATTAACGTAGATTACTCCGGAGCAGGGCTATCAGTCGCCCAAATGAATGTTGACGGGCGTCCGACTGTGAATGCAACGTGCCCCATCTTAAGGTCTTACCACATTGAACCGCCTTACAGAACAGACTTTAAAAACTGCCACAATGAATGGCCTTACTTTAAGAGGCGATTAACGTAGATTACTCCGAAGCAGGGTCATCAGTCGCCCAAATGAATGTTGACGGGCGTCCGACTGTGAATGCAACGTGCCCCATCTAAAGGTCTTACCACACTGAACCGCCTTACAGAACGGACTTTAAAAACTGCCACATTGAATGGATTTACCTGCCATTATTAAGGTAGATTACTCCGGAGCAGGGCCATCACTCGCCCAAATGAATGTCAACGAACGTTCCGTAATCACTAAAACTACAAAATGAAGCAAATGGTTATTGGTATTGGATTGTGTTTAGGTACTATAACAATAACGCTAAGTTTTTGCTAGCGTTCTGATTATACCCTGTATAGGTACGCCATGTAATATTATAAACGTAACATGTCTATGGTATAAGTGTGTCATTGGTTGGCACAAAATATAATTCCATCGAGAGGTCGGTTCGCTGCGATCAGTTATCTGTCGCCGTGATTGGACGGGAGTGGCTGTTAGCCTCGCTCGGCGAGCAAACATCATTTGGACGGACACCCACGAGATGACCATGCGATCACGTGCATCGATAATGTTTAAAGTTCGATTTTTGAACTGAAAATTTCTTTAGGCATGTTGGGTGACTTCGGAATGCGTCATGCTAATAATATTAGCTTTTGCATTTTGTTAATTAACATAAACCCTCAAGGTTCAATATGTAATCCACGCGTGGTAGCGTATTGCAATTACTATAATGACGACTACATATCAGAAAATTAATCGTTGCAAGGTGTTAAGTACTTACTTTGCATAAAACCCATATTTTAGTATACATTCTCATAGGTATTGAAATAAAAAGCTTTGTTGTGGGATGTGTTTTAAATATATCTATTTAGCTAAATGACGCGTTGCGAATATGATATGCGTGTTCAATTTTTGATTTGAAAAAAAAGACCACTGCTATATCATAGCTTAAGTTTTTGGTAAAATTAAAGCATGTAAAGCTCGCTACATAATTTTTTTAAATTACCTTTACATTGTACGCAAAATCCTCTAAATAGGCGTTGCAATTCAACGCTATCAGAAAAACTAAATACGAGCTAACTGCCCAACAATTTTCTTCAGATCACGAGTGCTAGGCAAACTACCCCTAGTTGTATTGACGGGCCGTACGTATCAATTACCCAAAATGGCTCCCACGGGCTTCGATCGGAAAGGAACTATAGGTTTTTGAAACGTTGGGCGTATTTGACCGAAGGAGGCTGTATATTGAAGCCGTGATCACTAGCGAATATTTGAATTGCCCACATGAGCCTTATTTATTCTAAGGTAAAGCCACGTAAAGCTTTGCGAGATTGTAATTCAGAGTAGGTAGGTCACGTTAAGCTTTTTGGTAATGGCTAGAGACCGTCTGCGGTTTCGCTTAGGAAAAATGAAAATTCTCTATATTTAGTGTCGTGGAAACCCCCGCCAGACTCCCTTAAGCGTTAATAACTTATTAAACTTTAAAGTCTGGCAGGGCGCTGCCACCATACTAAGTGTCTGGCAATACATGACGTGATTTCTAATAATAGTATTAGAAATCACGTCATGCATTGCCAGATGCGAAAAAAACATAAAAAAATTGACTTTTTACTTTGACGGAAGATTTTTTACAGCTTTATTACCTGTTATCTCCCAAAACCACCATGATCAAAACAAACATCCTTACAAACGATTCTCTCAGTGTTGGGGACAATACGCCAAAAAACTTCCAGTTTTTATAAAATAAGGAAGGTCTGGCACGCGCTGGCTCTTAGGTCATTAATATTAATAAAGGGAAGTTCCCTTTTTATGTAAGAAGATTATGTGTCAAACATCTTTTTAGGTCATTTTATTATGTACTTAGTTACATTGATTTTATTATAAAATGAGATAATAATATGAGTATGTAAACAGTAAACATACAAAAGCAGAAAGTAGCTTTTCGTTGATCCGCAAAACAAATATGAAACTCAAGCTAACGCCCTTTATTTAATAAACTGACTTCCGTGTGACATAATTTGTCCCCTAGGAATTCTTTTGTGGCGATAACGTATGGCGTGACATAATTTGTTTTTGGAGTTCCGTACTTCATAATGAAAAAATGCGACCTTTCTTCGATTTATTTGCTGGCCATACGCCATCTCTGTCTGTGTGACAAAGCCATAAATTGTTAATGAATATTAATATTAAATCCTGTACTTCCATACATTGTTTGTGTATTTGGCTACGTAGGTATACAACATGCAATGTTACAGAGCTCTTTCGGAATACGAATCCTACTCGCACTTGGCCATTTTGTTAGTAATAAAAACAGTGTTTCATGTGGCGTTAATATTGCCTATTTTTGTGCGTAATAACATGGCTTAATAAAATCTATTGCAAAATGCGTGACCCATTTAATTAACCGCATTTTATTAATTGAGGCTTGAAAAGATTTTAATAGTTTGGATTATTTACGAAACGTAGGTATTCGTCATTTAAATTGTGTTCAGAGTTTATTCATTATAAAGAAAAATACTCGAGCTGAAACAGAAAAAAATCATAGGAATGAACGCTCCTACTCCTGTGCGTTTATTCACCAAAGTGTAATTTTTATGCAAATTAAATTCACTTTTCACACGTAGAAAATTAGTGCTGGGTATAACAAAACTATGATAAAGTATGTCTGGCTAAACGTACCTATTCGTGCCAGTTAAATTGAAGGGAAGAGGCCATCAATTACATATGCACACAGGCTCGCAAGTCAGCACGCAACGCTCGCTACCACTCCAACCGACGGCTAATTCGAGTGAAACCGGTTGGAGCGAGATATTACCGGATCGAACCGGCTATTACAAGATTTCGGCCCGAATTTTCGAAGCATTTTTGCGCTCGAGCGAAGATCGTTTGATATGCATGCAGGTTTTACTTCAATTATTCTTCACGTTTGAAAATGTAAATCGATTATACGGAGAGTTGGAAATTCGCATTTTTTATATCCCAACGACAAATACAGAATTTTAGGTTAGAGTATTAAAACTTTTGTGTTTAAATAAATTAAATATAAATTAAATATTAAAATATATTGCAAAACTGCATCATAATTAACCTGTAAAATATTTTTTTATTCTATTATCGCATTTCTGATTGAAAGCATGTCCATTTAAAAGTTAAAAATAATTGTATTAAGTAAATTTAGTTATAGTTTGTTTAGTTTTCACCGTAACTTACCTGACTGATAAATAATTCATTCACCTATTTGATTTTCAAAAAGTGGTAATGACTAATGTAGTAACTTTAGGTATGCCATGATGATGATTTATGGGTGATAAACGTAGTGGAAAAACTTAACAAACTGTCATAATATTTTTTTACTAAAACACTATTATACGCTGGTGTAACCCAAGCATAAAGCTTATAAAGGGGAGGACTGTCAATTAAGGATGTTTTCCTATTCCATAAATAGAATAATCTGTTTTAATTCTAGTTAAGGGCAACAGCAACGCAGTAGGTAAGTATATTATATTATGAGTAAAGCATATTAGGTAGGTAAGCAACGCCTGACCTACTTTTTCCGTTTTTGTTTTTATACAGACCCATTTTATGAACGTAACTAATAATCTTGTTTGGTTTTAACTTTGTGGGGTTTGTATTAGGAATAGTTCTAGTAGTGTGAGTTTGCACCAAAAAAACTTCATCATCATCATCATCATCAGCCATCGGCCACACGTCATAAAACCTATGTAATCAATAGCTGGCATCAATACAAACAATTAGTATTACTACTTACCTACTTACTGGTGGCTACACTGTTGTACTGACGACTTTACCAGTAAAATTTTCATCTAAATATATAAAAGCGAAATACCATTCACTCACTCACTCACTCACTCACTCACTCACTCACTCACTCACTCACTCACTCACTCACTCACTCACTCACTCACTGACTGACTAATCACGAAATCTCAGAAACTATAAAGCCTACAAACTTCAAATTTGGAAGGTAAGAAACGGTTTTGAAAACTTCGCCCCCTAAGGGTGTGAAAGGGGGGGTCGAAGGTTGTATGAAAGTCCTATATTTTTGAAGTTAAAGACATGAAAATCGACATTTAGGTTATCAGCTTTAAATAATAAAAATCTGTATAAGTCAATGTAAGAAATTCCCCCCTTAAGGATGGTAAAATAGGGGGGAAAGTTTTTATAGAAAAGTTTCAACTATTGTTATTGTTACTTGAAATTTGAAACGTAGGTTCTTTCTAGGGGGTAGGTATCAGATAAGAAAGGACCTAACTGAAGTCTCCCCCTAAGGGGGTGAAATGGGGGTTGAAAAGTTATATGAAAATCCTATGTTTTTGAAGAGATATGAAAATTGGCATTTAGGTATTCTGGGTTCCGTGCCTTAAAGTGAGACTAAGTGAGTAGGTAAGTGAGGCCTTTTGCAGCGGGAAAATTTCAGATCTCATGAGAAACCAGAAATTTTACGCGGACGAAGTCGCGGGCAACTGCTAGTAGCTTATAATACGTCGGAAATGTGGCACTTAGGAAGATTTTGTCTCTCCAAAAATTTTTTTTTATCTATGATCGAAGCTACAATACTTGTTTGTACTTTCATAGTAACTAGAGTACTTTATGGTGAAATTTTGAAATCGAATTTCAAAATTTCGGGCTCATTACAGAGCACAGGTCTCCTCTCAGAGTGAGAAGGGTTTTGGCCATATAGTCTACCACGCTGGGCATGTGCGGATTGGTAGACTTCACACACCTTTGAGAACATTATGGAGAACTCTCAGGTATGCAGGTTTTCTCACGATGTTTTCCTTCACCGTTAGAGCAAGTGATATTTAATTAATTAAAACGCACATAGCTCTGAAATGTTAAAGGTGCGTGCCCGGGATCGAACCCCTGACCTCCGATTAGAAGGCGGACGTCCTAACCACTAGGTTATCACAGCTTAGCAGGCTATCATACCTCAAATAGCAAAACAAAAAAAAATAAGTACCTAACAATCTCGGTAGGAAAGGCATTCCGAACCAGTGGTAGATGCATCCGACGATTCAAGTGAACGTTTACTTGAATAAAAAAGATTTATTAATATTATTATTATTTATTATTCTTTTTTTTGTTATATGAACTGGGCAGCGTAAAAGAGTCCTTTGTTTGTCAACAGATAAAATTCCTCGCCATAAATATAACATTCCGGGGGTTATCGCCACAGTTTTCTTAACAAAAAAAAAGTTAAGGTAAAAAGGCACCTTTTTCTCTTTTGTCCCCGAGATTATTCTATTCAGTGCCCCCATAAACAAAGACATAAACAAGAAACTCATCACAGTCTATGATTTTCTTAAATTTTCCACCTTTTAAGACTTTGAAGGAACACGGGATAAGAATTCTTATCGCAATCATGATGGTTTTAAATATTCGCCCTTTGTAGATACTTTTTTGAGGAATTAAAATAAGTAATGCAAATCAGGTATGTTTGCGCTACATTGATAACTATAATAACAGAGTTAGCACGGTTGAAGTTTTTTATTTTATTTTACTCAGATACAAATTAGCCCTTGAGCGCAATCTCACCTGGTGGTAGTGATGATGCAGTCTACAATCGGGGTATGAGGCGGGAACGCCCCTCACGGCCGCACATCATCCGGGCTCACCCGCACCGGGTTAGCGCGGGTGTGTGAGGCCTTCCTTCCCCGATTGCCATCTTAACCCGTTGCGGACTATACTTACGAAATACGAAAAAAAAAAATATGTAAGTAGAATACTATTTATTTATATCTACACGAATGCAAACTCTGACTATGTACACGAATACAAACTGACTATAAGGAGTTTGTCAGACTTTTATTTTTCTTACTCTTTTATCTTGCTTTTTTCGTTGGGGTCCCAAGGTGCTGGAACGGCGGCCTCGCACTGGAGAACGCAGCGTTGATAAACCACCCACTAGAGGTACAGACGGCATGAAACGAGTTGGACGGAGCCGCTAGATTCAGGCGGTGCATGACCGTTGCGGTTCAAGTATGTTAATTATCTATCATTATTATTTTTGTCACTGCTGGTAACATCTTCAAAGTTGAAGTCCTTCATTAAAAGTGTTTTGGCATCATTACCACAACACACCTTTGAGAATATTTTGGAGAACTTTCAGATATGCAGGATTCCTCATGATGTTTTCCTTCAACGTTAATGTAAGTGATTGCTTAAAAGTAAGTTATGTTCCTGGGGTTGACGATTTTATGCACCTACTTGATGATTTTCTTAATGATATGTTTTAGGGTTCAAATAAAATCAAATAAAACTATAAAAATTCTAATAAGCAAATTTATTATTCAAGAATTACACATATCTGCTTAAATTTACGATATGTCAAGAAGTCTTTGGAAAATCACTGAAATTATAACAATACGTAGGACAACTTAATTTGTATTTATAATATATTTCTTTATTTTTGTTGTAATATCGTTCAGTATAGAAAGTAGGTACATTTAATATTTACAATAAACTTACAAACACAATTTAATAGCGACTTGCAAATAATATTTTACCGTCATTAGTAATGATAACACTTTTTATTTATCCATTTAATTTAATTTACCAATTCATTTACATTTAGAATAATTATTTTTTATACATTTATATGAGAAAACAGCAATAATTTCAGTGTCACAGTAATTAGAAGATTAATTTTACATTTAATAGTACTTACGACTTAAAGTAGACAACGTCACTTAGAATATTTACATGTAGGTACTATATTCATTTATTATTATAATTAACATTAAATGTAATAAATTTCATAGCATCACAGTGAATTCACTTTGATAATATAATTATCATACAAATAGGTACGCATAAGTGCGTAATTTATACAGGTGCCGTCATGTAATTTAAGTATTGAGCAGTGAAGATGTAAACCTTACCAACTTTTCGTTCTTAAAAGCTCTGTACAGCTACACAGTGATTTATTTTGAACGCTCAATGAGCGAATTTTCTCGCATAAACTTCCAAACAGACGAAAATTTGTGCTTTGACATAATCAATAATTTTCGCCAACCCCAATAATTCGTATGGTTTTATACCCGAAGGTTGCGAATGGGACCCTATTTCTAAGCCTCCGCTGTCCGTCCGTCTGTCTGTGCGTATGTCTGTCAGCGGGCTGTATCTCTTGAACCATAATAGGTAGATAGCAGAAAATGTGTAAGTATTTCTACTGCCACTATAACAACAAGTAATAATAATTTCAAAATGGCCGCCATACAAATTAAAAAGTGTTATTTCTAGTACTTTATGGTACGGAACCCATCGTGTGCGAGTCCGACTCGCACTTAACCGGTTTTTTATTGCTGTGAAATCACGGGACGAGCCAAGCTTACGTGACAGCATCTGTAACGATAATATTATTAGTCGGTGTATGGGAAACTTTCTTAGTTATTAAATTTTTTATTACATTTCTTTTCGTAATAAAAAATAAAACATAAATGCCCTCTAAAGATATATAATAAAAGATATGGCATTCGTTATAATATATTGCAATTAAATATATTACAAGGATCAAAACAATGGATATAGAAAAAAAATTACTACGCATTTCGCTTATTGTCTTTGTTTCGTTTGAAACAATTTATAGTAGTTATAATTTTTTAATAGACCTGAATAATTCTGACAACAATAATAATTAACATTTACGTAAAACTATAAATGTCTGGCTCACATTAAACTAGCTCAGCAGTCTATTCCAGTACTTAATAGGGTATTGTACTATAGTAATATAATGACGTGATTTTTTGTATATAGTATGTAATGTTTATGGGGCTAGAATTTATTATTAAAGAGAATAATTATAAAAAAACAAGATTCATTCATTTTTAAAATAAATAATAATTAACGTCACACTATACGGAAAGTGATTAATGACGTCACACGGCGTAAACAACAAATATTTTTCAATTTTTTAATATATTTTTTTTCATCGTAGAAATTACTCTATTTTTATGTTAAAAAATTGAAAAAAAAAATGTCGTTTGCGAATTGTGACGTCATTATTCGCCTTCTGTACATCGCGTTAAAAATACACATAAATCATGATTTAAAAAAAATCTCTTTAATAATGAATTCTAGCCCCATAAACTACCGTTATAAAAAAACACTTCATTTTATTACTACAGTCTAAGACCCTATTGGTAATGTATTTTTGACACCAGTACAGCCCAGTTATATTCATCAATCTCAGTTACTTGATCCAGCGCGATTGGAAGTTTAGTAAAGTCTAATCGTCTAGACTCTAGATGCCGAAAGTTTAGTTCACAGTTGCTGGTTGCTGCATAAAACTTTATGAATTGGAATTTTAAAAATAGACTGGAATAATGTTACTTAAGAGAAGGTTATTTCAGTAATACAATATTGATAATTTGCATTCCACTCTAGCGCTGAAAAAACTTCCTGGATCCAGTTACTGGAATCATGTGTAGGAGTGTAGGAGTACATTTAGCTATAGAAACTCTTTCTAATAGAATATTAATTAAAGGATTTGGTATGTAACATAATGAGAAAAATACAAAAGTTATTAAAATTAGTTACTTACTAATATTTAAACAAAAAATCGAATATTGATATAATATTTCTGTATACGAGGAGTTTTTTTATAATTCGTTATATATTACATAATTGTGAGCATTTTGTCTATATACATGGGTAATTTTCGATAATTTTATTTGTATCTTAGTTTTGAAGTAAAAATATTTTTCTATTATAATAATTTACCATTTTTACAAAATTACTTTAAATATTAAATATCTTATAAAATTATATTATATTGAGGAAAATATAGTTTAAATCATGAAATCATTGAAGATAGCCATATTTCGATGCCTGAAAATGCAGTTTCTTATAAAAAGTACTTTTAACCATATAATATTATAATAAAATATTATCATACGAGTGCATACATTTTCATTTATTGCCTATTAGTTTCCTATCAGAAGCTACATATTATATTTTAGTTGAAAATTGGTACCTATACCTACCTACTGAATTGAACTTCACAGTTCAATTCAGTACGGGTTTCATTATCATTCAGAACATTTAACGAGGAATGGTTATATTTTGCTTATGACTTGTAATTTATAGGGAATTTATCATTACAGGGTGTAATCAGAACACTGGCAAAAACGAAGACAGGTGATATTACTGATAATTACTAATATGATACCAAAAAAAATGAGAAAAAAAATCCTATAATTTTGTAAAAGTTTACGATATATTGCAAATAAAACATCTGGCTGACGCTAGAAGTCAATGAACGTTGCGTAATTAGGCCACTCGGAGTAATGCCATGACGTAGGCGGGGCATTGACCCGAGTTTTGTACGCTGTATATTGCGGATTCGAAAAATACTAAATAACTAAAACTACAATGGTTATTGGCATTGGATTGTGTTTAGGTAGTATAATAATAACGCTGAGTTTTTGCTAGCGTTCTGGTTACACCTTGTATAATTGTATGTCTACAGAATAGATAAGTCAATCCATGTGAAGTCAGGGCGGATCAACTAGTTCTAAATAAGTTAACAACGCTTTCGCTAGTAGATTAAAAGGAAACAAAGAAAAGTTTCCGCATCAGGATAATGCGTCGCATGCAAGCAGTATGCAAGTAAGTGCAGTAGAGACGTGGTCCACTTCACAGATATCATGTGAAAAATCACGTGAAAGCCGTTTCACATGTAATACTTTCTAAAATGGGATTGAACACGGGTGCTCTCTAAGAGGCGTTGCGGGCGACCGGGAGCGGTAGTCTGGGCCGCCCGAGGGCAAAGTTGCACGTTTCTTATAAATATTTATACTTAAAATTCTATGTGCTCAGTTACCATAAAATTAATTTGAGCCTCAATAGCTCAACCGGTATAGGAGTGGACTGAAAACCGAAATGTCGACGGCTCAAACTCCGCCCGTTGCACTATTGTCGTACCTACTTCTAGCACAAGCCTGACGCTTAATTGGAGATGAAAGGGGAATATTAGTCATTTAACATGGCTAATATTCTTTAAAAAAAAAAAAAACGTTATCCCTTAGTGTATTAAACGTTGAACGTAAATACGAAATTATATTGAAATTGGCTTTATATCAATCGAATAAAACTGGTTTTTCTTCTAATAGTCGTGTAAAAAAATGCGTATTTTGGGGAAACTTCGCGATTTTTTGTATCGAGCCAAACTGTGCCAATCGTGTCTTGGTTCTCGTACTTAATTCAATAAAGAATATCTTTAATTTTTATAATATTTAAAAATGAATAAGCAAATTAGTAGTTTTTG
Organism: Maniola hyperantus; assembly: GCF_902806685.2. Lineage (NCBI taxonomy): Eukaryota > Metazoa > Arthropoda > Insecta > Lepidoptera > Nymphalidae > Maniola > Maniola hyperantus. The sequence goes on along the minus strand of NC_048541.1, from coordinate 13,663,327 downwards.
AGGCGAAAACTATGAATATGAACTTGGCATAAAAAGACTTCCATCCAAGGCCGTAAAGTAAAAAAAGGGAAAATCTTGGACAAATCGATTTCAATTCTTTTTTTTTTCAATTATTTTCAGCGACTGCTTTAAAATGTAAATAGTTATTCAAAATTCATTGTATATTTTGTCTGAATTTATTATAATACCTTTATATTTGTTCAGCCTGGGGTACATTTTGGCCGTTTCGTTCACTTTCCGTGAGAAATCGCCTGTGAAATCGCTGGGAAGAAAAAAAGCTATTTCACTAAATGAAAATGATTTAAAAGTAGCAATAACGCCCACCCTCTAATATGCAGCCTAGTGCAAGTTTTTCGACGCGCCAATGCGACGCCGAGCCCATGTTTTATTCACACGCCATGCGACGCTTGAAGCGCGTTGTCCACAGCAACGATGCCTAGTGCTCTTGACATTTTTTATTTTTTTTTAGACGCAGAGGAGACGTGACGTATTATGTCTGCTCGATAAAATGAAAAACTTGTATTTTTTCCGCGTTTAGGATATTTTACGGTTTTATCCTTCCATCCATTTATCCATCCATGTTGGGCATTATGTCTTCGGGAGAGAGTTCCACCACAAATACTCCTCCACCTTCTTCATCCACCCACTTCATCATCCCATCACCACGTGCCGCCTCACTACTGAGCACGGGTCTCCTGTTGGAATGAGAAGGGTTTGGCCATGGTCTACCACGCTAGTCAAGTACGGATTATCAGACTTCACACACCTTTGAAACGTTATGGCGAACTCTCAGTCAAGCAGGTTTTTTCACGATGTGGTTTCATTGAGATTAGGTTAGTTTAGCCACGGAAGGTAACATACAGTTTGACAAAGAAATTTTTATTCATTTTTCACTGGTTTAAACATAAAAAATGAACAGGCTCACAGAAAAACACTTTATTATTATTAATTATTAGTATACTGTTGTGATTTATTTGGCTTTTATTTTGTTTCTGAAGAAATAATTCTTACTTGGTTCACGACAGGAAAATTACTTCGCTGCATGTCGAAATGTAATAGATTTCTATTTTGTACAATAGCAATTATTTTTCAGTAGTGCATTCGCCATTTCCTTTACTATTTTAAAAATAAGAAAGCACACAAGCCCAATTTTTCATGCCGCATAAAAAATTTCGGGGCCGAAATTGTGAAATAACGTAAACCCAAATTAGAAACGAAAGTACAGTCTTTTTTTATTTCGCCTGGACGGCCAAAATAACTAAAACACGTTCTTATTGAGATATTCATAAGGATAAAATTACCTAAAATCTAATAGCTTGGTGAACTAATATTCACATTAGAAAATGAATTTTCAGATTTTACCTACGTGCATTTCATTTTACGTTTTGTTATTTTGTTTGAAGCCAACATGGCACCCCATCCGCGCTTTGTGAGCCTTTTCTTTATTGCTCAAAGAATTACAGCCGCTTTGAGCTACTGTTTTACAATTTCCAACTATCCGACTAAAATACGTTAAAAAGTTTCATAGAGTTAAAATTAGATTAAAGTTCGCCGAGCGGAAATTATGGGTGCAATTTTTAAAGTTTATATTTTGTAGTTTAAAGATACGTTTACACTGCGACACAAACGCATAACTAGTAGTGGGTAGGTCTCAGCTGATGCGATCCACGCGCACAATGGCTGACGCGAGAATAAATACTAAAATATCCACTGCAGTGTACTTAGTGTGAGATTTTACATCTTACCAACGTGATAAAATTCGAGCGAATATTAATTCAATACTACCAACTTCAGAAGTATATAATTTAATATAATTATTAAACGAAGTAGTGAAGTTCCACTATAGTTTGACCTTTTTTGAAACCTAAACGAAATAAGTAGCTTAGCTTTTATAAGTCTATTGAAAAAAATATTTAGAAAGGGTCTATTGTCTGCTCTTCTATCGCACTGTAAACGTGTCTTTATAAAGTTATTATAATATTTCGTGCTGAACCCGCTATCTGATGTTTTATTCAGAAACGTTCGGAGTCAAAACGGATATAAGTTGTAAAATAAAAATATTGATTCTGCTCATCGCACTACTTTTTGTCGTGTGTTATGGGTGTCATTTAGAGTGGAAAATTTTGCATATATACTTACTAGCTTATTTCCGCGACTTTGTCCGCGTAGACAACAAAAATTTCAAAACCCTATTTTACCCTCCATATAATATTCCATACATCATATATTTGTGTCTGTCTGTCTGTCTATCTGCTAGCTTTTCACGGCCCAAAAATTTTAACCGATTTTGATGTAATTTGGTACAGAGTTAGCTTATATCCCGGGCTTATATACAAAGGCTACTTATTAGCCCGGAAAATTAAAAAGTTCTCACGGGATTTAAAAAACCTAAATCCACGCGGACGAATACGCGGGCATCATCTAGAATAATATAAAATCTATAATTATTGAAACCTATCTAGGTATATAAATAAAGAATTCTATTTATGCAATCTTCTAATTCAGCTGTAAAGTCAATTAAATGGACTGATCCAAAACTAGCGCTACCAATTTTCACAGGGAATACAGAGTAAAGCACTATTTTTAGAACTGTCAATTTAGTCAACTTAGAATTGTTTGTGTACAACTGAATTAGCACCGTTGACCTCTTAAATATTTCCCTCAATATAAACATTTGTTTAGAAATAACCTGTCATACAACCAGTTCTTACTTAACAAAATTTTAGGCTCAAGATCCATTGCGGCGCAGTTAATGCGAAGCGACGTGCTCCTTTGAAATTTTATAAAGTAAACTGAATTCCTTCACTACTAATTAATAGTCAATTTTGTGTGTAGTAAAAACAAAAAAGTCGTAAAATAAAAGCGCGTGGATGCGACTCGATTGGTTTTCATTTTGTAAAATGTGTTCTTCACGAACATCATACTAAAATATCCCACTTCTGAACTGTAACATCGTAGCCAGGTTCCGCGATAAAATGATAGACATACATAGCCTATTATGCATAGCCATGATAGACATATATAGCATATTTATTTCTCTCGAGCACTATTAGTTATTTACCGTGACTTTAGTTCGTTTACTTGTTTAGCAATTATTGATTATTCACTTTATTAGGTAACTCGTAAATTTACGGCCGTGGACTGATGTTAACAATGCGTCAATACTGACAGAGCAAGACTGGGCGTTAATACCGCCAAAAGTTCTTATTTATAGACGTTATGATTTTAGTATCATGACTTGTAACAATATTTATACTGAATTTATTCAAATCAAGACATATATTTTTTTATATTTAAATTTGAGTCAAATGAAGACTTTGTATTTTCTTTATTTTAGTCAAATAGCCTCAAATATTAATTTATGAAATAAAAAGCTAACAATTACATTGTGGCTAATTCTGTTGTACACAATTTCTTAATCAAACTAAATTAATTAGTCTTTTCGACAAGGAGTATTATGCAAAAGAGTCATTTTAGTTTCTTCTTCTTCTTCTTTGAGACTATGCAAGTCCTTGATATCGCTGAATCACTGTCATTTTAGTTTAGTTTACAGATTGTGTACATCAGAAATAGCCACATTTTGAATATAAATCAGTTTAGTTGTTGAACATTTTAGAAAGGACGCGTCACGTCGCTTTGACTCTGCCTCAATGTGCCCTGAGCCATAGACAATTTGTCAGGTTAGGCTATACACATAGTTGGGTTGGCACATTCGATTCGGTAATTTTTACAACAGACCGATATATTTTTATTCGGCTCGCCCGATCGGCATAACCAACCGGGTTTAATCGAGTTCTATGTATTTGATTTCACGTCCAGCTATGGGCTTACACTGGAATTCATAGTCAAGATAGGGGCTTCTTTAAAAGGGCGATTCAAATGGCATGCGTCATATTTAGCCGTTCTGCAATGCATTAAGGTTGTGTATAACACATGCCGTCTGAATCGTCCTCTAAAGAAGCCCCTATCTTGACATGAATTCCGGTGTTAAAATTGAACCGAGTTTACGTGTGGGCATTTTTATTAAACACTAGCTTATGCTCGCGACTTCGTCCGCGTGGACTACATAAATTTCAAACCCCTATTTCACCCTCTTAGGGGTTGAATTTTCAAAAATCCGGTCTTAGCGGATGCTAACGTCATAATAACTATCTGCATGCCAAATTTTAGCCCGATCCGTCCAGTACTTTGGGCTGTGCGTTGAGAGATCAGTCAGTCAATCAGTCAGTCAGACACCTTTTCCTTTTATATATTTAGATTCATTTATTAAGTCTGATTCTACCGCCCGACTGTCTCGAGCCAACTATGTGTATAACACCTCTATTTCCACTTCACTCATTCATTACTATGCTACTAAAGTCTTGTTCACACCACATTTTATCCTTCAATATTAAATACAAATGTGTCCTCAATATAAAACGTCACTATACACTATCTACACACAGCTTTCCCTCGCGTTCGCTAGGAGGGGCGTCCTTGTCGTGACAACTTCTCTCCTTCTAGACAACGTGCCACTTGTGACACTACGCCGGTCCTCCGCTAGTGTACCGATGCTCTGTAACAAAATAAACACATTAGTATAAATGGTGTATGGAAACAGATGTTACTTTGAGGAAATCCATTATATACACGCTGAAATTTTAATGGTTGTTTTCCAGAAGCGAAATTATTTTGTAGTGATATTACAATCGATTTATAAATATATAACAAATTATTAGAGTCAAAAATGTCAAATTTACAATGGAGAAAAACAAAAATCGAATGAGACCTCGAACCAATAGTGATTTCGCGTGCGTGCAGGCTAGTTCATGCCGTATCACTACGCGCGAGAGCTTATTTTGCTCTAAACTTTTTCACTTTTTTTGGCAGCGCGGTTCAAGTGGATGTACCTACCTACTATTCACGTTACGTCTAGGGAGTTACTATTGTTTCTTACACTTTCGAGTTGTCGATTTTTTTTTAATTATTTCAAAACAAAAACATTTTTATTTCTTAAGTTTAACTCAAAATTTCGATAGTAGGTACTACTGAGGGCCAATCGTTCTGCCGCGGGAAGACAACCACTAAAATTTCACCGTGTATAATGAACCAAAAGCTTAATTTGCTATAATCCGTTGAAACAGGTCGAATCTGTATAGTGCAGCATACAGCATGCGACATGCACCGCACGCCTTCCCACTGCTAAACATGCAGGCAAAAGCAGCCACCAGAAGAAATACGCACCACCACCACGCAGCACCACACAAATCCCCAAAACACACTCGACGTACGTTTCGCCCCTAAAACCGGAGGATGTAAGGTCTACAATGAAGATGCTCCAGTGTCGGGGCGAAACGTTGGTTCATTGTACATTAGTATAAGATCAAATCAGGAGAATGACTAATTTTTTACCAATTTGCTGTAGTAGTTGGCCGTATGTAGCCAAATACGATAGAGCCAAAAATCTCAGGGGGCGTTTACCGTTTTGGGTCACCAACCAATCATTTAAAAAAAACATTCGCAATTCAATTAGAAAATGTTATAAAAAAAATTGAAATTCAATTAGAAAACTTAGCTTCGTTTGTGATTGGTTGGTGTATCAAAATGGATAGCGGTTTAAGGTTTTTAAAAATCTCTTTGTTTCCCCAGCTAAAAAGTATTTACCTAGCCCATTTTCCAGGTCTTTTCGTATATTCATGCAAAATATCAATGGACACCATCTAGTACCTACTATGGTCCGCGACAGGTTGAGATGGCAATCGGGCCGGGGGAACGACCCGCAAACACACATTACCCGCGGTGAACGCGGTTTGATTGCTATCCCTCCCCGATTGCTATCTCGACCTGTTGCGTACTATAGATATAGGTATCTCATCAGCTTTTTGTCGCCTATGCTAATTCTAACCTGTGCATCGGACGCTGGAGTGTTGGGCGTGTGAGGGGTGTGGGGGGTGTGGGGGGTGTTGGCGCGCTCGTGTAAGCTGTGCACGCTCCTCGACGACCCCACCGGCGGCGACACCACTACACCGTAGGGAGGCGGCTCTGGTGGCCGCTCAGAGTCTCGCGTGCAGTTGAAATCTTGAAAAGAAACGTTTATTACTTACAGCACAAGATTACAGTTCAAAAACTGAAACCCAATTATAGCGTCCGAACTAAGAATAGGAAAAAAACCGCCATGTTGTGACGTCTTAGCTGGAATTTCTGAATTTTATTAAAAACCTGCCCTATAGTTAAATAAATTCTCGCAAGATAGTTAGAAATAATGGTTCCTCATTTGCAGAAAACAAACAAACACACTCACCATTTCCGAGTGGTGCTACTAGAGGATTGAGTGATTCAGTATTTTTTCGCAATTGCTAAATATATAAAAGCAAAAGGTGACTGATTGACTGATCTATCGACGCACAGCTCAAACTACTGGGCGGATCGGGCTGAAATTTGGCATGCAAACAGTTATTATGACGTAGGCATCCGCTAAGAAAGGATTTTTGAAAATTCAACCCCTAAAAGGGTGAAATGGGGGTTTGAAATTTGTGTAGTCCACGCGGACGTAGTCGGGAGCATAAGCTATAAATAAAAACAAAACACTTAGATCTATTTTTCTCGGGAATTTTATTAAAAACGTGCCCTATTGTTAAATAAATTCTCGTTGGCGCAAGATAGTTAGAAATAATGGTTCCTCATTTGCAGAAAACAAACAAACGCACTCACCTTTCCCGAGTGGCACTACATCTGGGTTCTTGTCGTCCGGCTGGAGGGGGGAGTGGTTATGCAAAGCACCTTTGTACGCCTTCCCCGTCTGCAGTGGCGCTGCAAAATAGGTCTTTGTTTAACGGAATTATATAGGAAAAACGTATTACATTAAGGAGGTCTTTACACGCCTATAGACCTAAGTAAATACCGTTTGTTTTCTATTATGATGAACAAAATTTAAAACTTAACAAAACTTAAGAAAAAGGAAAAATATTTGCAATTATATTAAAAAAGTAACTAGGTACAGTAAGCGGCAGAAAGTAATGTACATCGACATAGCAGATTTGTAGAGCGTTGTCTCTGTCATTGAGACCGACAAAACGTCATACAACGCTCTACAAAACCAAAATGTCATTCTAAAGGCCGATGTACATTACTTTCTGCTACGTACTGTAAATACCCCAGTTATGACAGTCATCGCCAAGTTGTCACGCTAGTCATATAATACCAGTCGATTGCGCTGGATAAGCAGCGTTGAACCACATAACTAATTGAATAATTGGTGACCTACTTTCAATGTATCTTTCCTCCTTGTCTTCTGAAGCCTATGTGGAGCATTTTAAGCTGTTAGTCCGGTCATCACCACTAAAATTTATTTAAGTCTATGATTAAAAAAAAATTATTCTTAGAATGTCGTGGAAATTTCAACTGTTATGTGATTCATAAAACGGGTCGCGACTCTCAGTACCTAATGAAGATCATCATCGTTATCATCAACCGATAGACGTCCACTGCTGAACATACGTCTCTTGTAGGGACTTCCACACACCACGTCCACACGCCACGGTCCTGCGCCACCTGAATTCAGCGGCTCCCTGCGACTCGTCTGAAGTCGTCCTAATGAGGATAAAAGAGTGTAATAACATTTTGCACAGAGATTTTTAGAGTTATTTTTGCTTGCGTTAAGTTAATCAGGAAGTTCAAGTTATATCACAAAGCTCGAGTTCATAATTAAAAAGTTTATTCACATCTCTAACCTTTCACGTAAAGTAACCTTAGTAGCCTTAAAGTGACTCAAATATAGAGTTATGCCTGTCATAAGTTTTGACATTTTCGTGCAGTCGACGGTGCAGTTAAATGTCACTCCATATTTCTTCATTTTAAAGTTGAGCGCACGGAGGAAAGAGCTTATGCCCCTTTTTTTTCTCGTGAGGAAAATCCATTATGGATAGCACCGGCCACGGGGGTGCACAGTGGTCGGACTCCTACCGACTAAAAACCTCTCGAAGTTCCACCCCACCGCCAACGACGGAGCACAAGGGACCAACAACGCCTCGTTACCGCAGCAGACCCACCACTGGGGCACTACGTGCTCCCAAAAACCGTTAGAGGCATGCCGGAACCACAGCACGCCAACCAACCCGAGGACCACACCATGAGCGACGGACCGAAGGGCTTATGCCCCTGTGTTATGCCCCATCTTCACTCGCATGCGAATCGCGGCACAAGAGTTAGGCTGAGATCTATAGAGCGCACTTTGACTTTGCTCAGAAGATTGAGTTAAAACGAAACAGATTTATGTGAGAAATATAGCTCTGTCTCGTTCTAACTGTCTTAAGTCTAAGCTAAGTCAAAGTGCGGTCTATAGTTCTGAGGCTGAGTCAACGACGTGAAATAACCCCCACACTGGAGTTACGCATCGTTCCCGTGAGTTCACGTTGCGATTTGCACGCGAGTGAAGAACTGCTTTATATCTAACGAGAACATCTATATACCTATATAAAATAAAAAATTGACTGACTGACTGATCTATCAACGCACAACTCAAACTACTGGACGGATCGGCTGAAATTTGGCATGCAGATATCTATTATGACGTAGACGTCCGCTGAGAAAGGAACTTTCAAAATCAAACCCCTAAAGGGATTAAATAGGAGTTTGAAATTTGTGTAGTCCACGCGGATGAAGTCGCGGGGATAAACTAGTCTATAAATAATAATAAATATTTTTTATTCAAGTAAACTTTCACAAGTACTTTCGAATCGTCGGAGGCATCTATCACTGGTTCGGATTGCCTTTCCTACCGAGAAGAACCAGCAAGAAACTCGGTGGTTGCTCTTTAATAAGATAGGTACTTATGTGAGGAAAATATTATTTTTGTGTTATAAATAATTCAATACAAGTTCGACACGACCTTCGACATATTTCGGAGTGAAACCCAGACTCCTACTATATTATTTATGTTCCAAATATACTAAGATAATGATAACACGCCAACCACCTTCGGTATCGTTTCGTGTCTAAATAATAAGATCGTCGATTGTCACGCCAAACTATGATTAGGTCTTATGTATTAGACCTGGTACTATCCTGCTACAAACTAAATTATATCGTAAATGATTGCGAAAACCTCAATATTGATAAATGTAAAATGAGAAATCGACTGACACGAAACTATATCTAAGGAGATTGGTAAGTTACCCGTATACCTACAGTTATAGAAACATGAGATTTTTAGGGTTCCGTACCTCGAAAGGAAAAAAAACGGGCTGAATTGAGAACCACCTCCTTTTTGGAAGTCGGTTAAAAAAGGAAACCTTACAGGATCACTTCGTTTTCTGTCAAGAAACTACAGGGTACTTCCCATTAACCCAGAATCATGAAATTTGGCAGGTAGGTAGGTCTTATAGCAGACATAAAGGAAAAATCCGAAAACTGTGAATTTGTTCTTACATGACAAAAAAAACTGTTCATGAAAAAAATAGTATTTTCAACTTTCAAAGTAAGATTACTACCTATACCAAGTGGGGTATCATATGAAAGGGCTTTACCTGTACATTCTAAAACAGATTTTTATTTATTTAATGCATAATAGTTTTTGATTTATCGAGCAAAATGTTGAAAAATACAACTGTTGAACGGAACCGTTGGTGCGCGAGTCTGACTCGCACTTAGCTGGTTTTGATACATTTTATTGCATGTATGTTCTCTCTATAACGTTAACCCCATAACCCTCACCAAGAAAGGGTTTCTTACAGATTCTTTAAAAAACATAAATCCACGCGGAGAACGTTAAAAGAAAAAACTAGGCTTACTAATTATTATTATGAACGTAAAAATTTGGATGTTCGATACAAAACAAAATAATAGAAAGCACCTTTAAATAATTACTATGTACGAAAATTCGTATGTACGATTTTGTTTTTGTCTGTTATAGAACTAAACCGATCTTAAATCAACTTTTGCAGGCAGGTTGAGAAATATGTACCTAAGCAGTGATCTGTTAGTCTGACTTAGTATGTTTCTATTCTGGTATGATTTCAATATTCTTTCACTTTCTTTCTTTCGCTTTAAAGCATTATTCGATATCAGTTATAACTTGAAATTTAATACTGCACTTTTAAAATATTCAAATCCAAAACATGGTTTTCCTTTTTGCGGTCCCGCGGGTGTGGCGAAAACTTATTAAAAGTAGCGGCATCCAAGTGACTTAACATCTGCAATATCAGTTGACATATAAAAGGGCATAAATCACATTTAGAATGCAATGGAACTCATGTCGACTTGAAATCAAGACGCTGTCGTCTATCACTTTCAAGTTTTGTATTCCTAGTAATTCAGATCGATTCGGAATTTTATGAGAATGTGAACTCTCAGTAACATACTCTTAGAAGACATTTAAAGATGAAAGGCAATTAAATAAAAAATTGCTTGCGCTCGCGCAGCTCGAATCAGCTGGTGCATGTGGTCATTTAACTAGGTGTTCAAACTTGCAGTATTTTAAAGAACTTTTTGGTCAAAATTAAACTCGTAGTAAAAATGATTGTGTGCAATCGATTCTGTTACTGATTCTGAACAAACTACTTTCAGGTTTTGCGTATACTATAATTAACGTTGTATTATCTTTAACTTTAGCAAACGAGTACTTTATCATGCACGATACCTGACAAGCTAGGTTCTTGAATATCGAGTTCTTAGTAAAGCGTTTGAAATGGATACCGCGAAGAATCTCCCTTATTTTTCACTGTACTCGAGCAATTCCAATTTACTTTGTGGTCTCAGCGATGCTTTCTAACGAACTTGAAAAATGTTCTCGCCTGTGCAATAGCAATTCTTCTTATTAGTTCTTGGTATCTTCGTGAAGGTTGAATTTTCAAAAATCCTTTCTTATCGGATGCCTAGGTCATAATAACTATCTGCATACCAAATTTCAGCCCGATCCGTCTAGTAGTTTGAGCTGTGCGTTAATAGATCAGTCAGCCAATCAGTCACCTTTTCCTTTTATATAATATTTAGATATAGAAGAAAACATAATCTAAGACTTTATACAATAATAAATAATACTTAAAAACATATTATATTCTAAGTTTTAAGAATTTTGGAAAAGATTTTTTGTAAATTTTTTAATAATAATATCACATCTAACAATCTCCATTTAAAACTATAGGTACATATTATAAAGAGGACTTGTCCTGACTGACTGATCTATCGAATCTATCAACGAACAGCCTAAGCCGCTAGGGTTATAAACTTGTGACAATGGGCTTCTTTTATGACGTAAGCACTCACTAAAAAAGGTTTTACTTATGGGGTGAAAGTTTGTATGAAAGTTCGTCATTTTTTAAGGTTATTTATGAAAATTATTATTTGAGCTTTTGATTAAAAATAAAAATTGTATTTCCAAATTTTCGGAAATTCTATTCTTTCACCGATTTACAAAAAATCCACTTGACCGAAGCCAAGTTGGCTCTGTTAGAACATGCCAACTACTACGTCATTAGAATTAAATAGCATCATTTATTTAAGTTATCCCGTAGTTTTATTTCATCGCCACCTTTGTATTGATATTTGATAACGCCATATTTGTTTATTCGACATTTGCAATCACATTCATTTGTTTTGTATTCGTTATTACTGGAACACGTCTGTAAAATAAATCGAATAAACTACCGAGCTTTATGTTTTGACATAAAAATATTCCCCTATTTTATATTTTACACGTACCTATGACATATATCATTCTAATACAGCTGTGTTTCAGTCAAAAAAAAGAATTATCGTGGACATTTTTCGAGCCTTTTGCGTTTGAACTGAACATAAAAAACCTTCTTTTTTTGGATGTTGGCCAAAAGCTTTCGGTACCCGTAGTATAAGATTTTACGTCTCACCAAACGTTGCTAGAATTCGAGAATCGAAACACAATAACATCAAAGTAAAATGGACCTAAAGAGCCTTGAATTGAAGTCAAAAATTCAATGCCACTGATTTTAATTTTGCAAGGTTTCCGATTGGAGCGCTGGCTGTAGAATGTGTAGACAAACTTGAGCTTTAAAACAAGGTACTTAAGATCCAGTTTACTATACCGCAGAAGTGTTTCGACTCTCGAATTCTAGCAACGTTTGGTGTGACGTAAAATCTTATACTACGGGTACGGATGTCCGCGATCAGCTTAGCGCCCTGGTTTTATTTACGATAGGATTTAGAAGTCATCTTCATTTCTCGGAAAGATTCAAGTTTTAATCCGGATTCACGGCAGTGAATCCTGGGCAACATTGATTAATTCGTCTTTTTTGTGGCTTATTTCTTATCTTCTATTTCACTTTTTTGTGGAGTTTCGCGAATCTTTCTTTTGCAAATGCAATTATTTTGTGTTAAGAGAAAAAAAATAAGAAAAGACAAAAATTCATAGTCTAGTAAAATTAAATAATATAAAATGGAGCCGCAGCAGAAACAGCTGAAAACGGCAAGCGGCGCAAGTATGCCTCTCTTATAGAGAGTTACATTTTTGTGCCGTTTGCCGTGGAGACCCTGGGGCCATGGAGTCTTAGTGCTAAAAAAATTTTACGAGACATTTCACCGCGATTAATAGCCTCATCTGGTGACAGAAGGGCTGGCTCATTTTTTGCGCAACGGATCAGCCTGGCTGTCCAGCGCGGAAATGCAGCCAGTATTCTTGGCACCATTCCACGCGGTCATGATTTATATAGTAATTAGATAAGGCTAGCTTTAAGTTTTATTGTAATATTAAAAAAAAAAAAAAAAAAAAAAAAAAAAACATTTAGTGATGTCCGCCCGTCTACGTGTATATAAGTTTTTTTAAATCCTGTGGGAATTCTTAGATTTGTCGGTATAAAATACGTGTTAATTCAGTGACCAAGGACTAATTTTAGTTAAATTGGCTTAGCCATTGTGGTGTGAAGGAGTAACAAACATCCAAACTTTTACATTTATTAGATTCTACATCATTTCAATTGAATTTAGGTTTTGGTACAAGATTCACTTCGATTGTTTGTATCGTGAAACCAATTAGGTACAGTACGCGGCAGAAAGTACATCGGCCTTAAGAATGACCTTTCAGCTTTGTAGAGCGTTGTCTCTGTTACTCATACCTATATGACGATTTGCCGGTCTCAACGAGAGATATAACGCTCTACAAATCTACTGTCTCCTAAAGGTCGATGTATATTACTTTCGGCAACGTAGTGTACAGGTATGGGCGTATAACACCATACTTTTGTAATTGGTATAGTTATTTTCTGTCTGACCTCCATATCCATTTCGCAATTACCATCAAAAACTTCCTGAATGAAGAATTTAGACAAGTTATGAAAGATGCTATTTACAAAATGGGTGAATAAAGAGTCAATAAGTTAAAAATAAAAACATTTTCAAGTTAAAGCTCAGCTTAGCTTTTTTATGTATTTAAAAGCTACACCATGACACTTAGATACTCATGAAATAAAATATATAAGCCGAAACACGAGCATCCCTACGATTTGCCATTAATGAATTCCAGTGTCCATCTTCCATCTCCATGATCACGCTCTTCTAATTGTATATTTTTAAAAGTACTCATATAAACAAAACAAATAGGTACCTAAGTCTAAATTCGAATGTTCTGCACACTCACATGGCACACCTCCATATCAGAGACGCTCAATTCCACAAGTCCCGAAAAGTGCTAATGCGTATGGCCGCCATTTAATGATGTCAGCACTAGGCTGTAGTTTCGAGCTGATGGTATATTTTTGATTCAGCTGACGTCAAAATGATGCATTTCGATGTTAATGAGACATGGTTCCAGCGCAATAGCAATTTGCGGGACTTAAATCATAATTGTCTATCGGCATCAAAACCACACATTTGGACAGACGTCCAAATCAATCGGACAGTCGGAAATAGTCAAAAAATCTGTTACGAACTTCGACTAAATGACAACATAATATTGTAAAGAAAGTGTTACGGATACAGCTATCCTTACCTATCTATATAAAACCCAGGCATCGCCGGGGGAGCTAACATGTCGTCTAGCAGCCCAGCTACGTGTGGAAATATGCCATCTCATCACGTTCCGGCACATAGAGTCATCAAGGTCTGCAGCCACCTCTGTACGTGATCTCTGGTGCTAACCGACCACAGAACGGTAGAGGGGAAATCGATATAAAATCGATAGAGTTAGTTTTAAGGTAGCATTAATCTAGCATAAGTAGTAATTGTAATTTAGATAAGATATAGTTAAGTAAAGGCCTTCGTGTCCCAACGTCGACACGAATGTCCTAATAAAATCATTTTCACAACCAAAAAGGACTTCTGCCTTCAACCCCCGCTCCAGGTAGCCGCCCTTACGTAACTGGCGCAGTCGGTAGGATAGTCCTGGATGTTCAAGGTTGTCGTGGTGCATCCCCTAAAAGTCAGGTCAACGCCGTCAACTTCCTTGTCAGGACTACAGAACCTACGAGGAGCAGCTGTCATAGGAGCTGTCGCTGAAGACTTCGAGTCATACTGGAAATCGATGGATCGAAGCTCGCCAGTGACTTTGGTTTTGTAAGTACATGAAATCCTTTTTATTGGTTGTTATATTAACTTTTGCGCAGGGTACTATAATTTTATAACTAATACGATTTTTTTTTATTACGATTTTCACCCGCGTAGTAGATACATTCATTTTATTGAGTTTTGGTATTTTAATTATTTGATACCTTTAGGTAGGATAGTTTAGAATATATAAAAAATGACGGAACTTAGCCAAGTAGATTTGTTAGATAGAATAAATAAGTCACTTAAGTTTTTACCGAATTATGATGGAAATTCTTATACTTTAACGAGATTTATTAATTTAGCCGACCAATTAGTGCGCTCATTTTTAAATCCAGGTCAAGAGTATGAGCTTTCAAACCTTTCCTTGATTAGCGGAATTCTTAATAAAATTACCGGATCTGCAGCAAGAACTATATCAGCCTACGGAATTTCCGATGATTGGAATAAAATTAAAGATACATTAGTTAACAGTTTTTCCGATTACCGAGATGAAATAACCTTACTAACAGACTTATCATATTTAATTCAAGGTCCAGATACAGTACAAATATTTTACGAAAAAGTTCAAAATTTACTCTGCACACTTATTACGTATGTAGAGCTACACGAAACTGTCAAAACTACTGTCGAAGTAAAAATAACACTCTATCAAAAGTTAGCCCTTAAAACGTTCTTAAAAGGTTTAAGAGAACCTTTAGGGTCAAGAGTAAGGTGTATGAGACCCCCCACGCTGCAAACTGCTCTTGAATTTGCCAAAGAAGAATTAAATATAATACATCTACAGAACAGAACTAAATTTTTTCAAAATTATCATAAGCATACTCGTAGACCTTATTATTTTTATTCACAGCGAAATTATTATAGTGGTACGAATTTCCCTTCTAGATCACGAAAATACTCAATGTCCCAAAAACACATTCCTTCAGAACCTCAATACCCTTCAAGCACTTATATCCCATACCAACCTCACCCTGATTCAAAAATTTACCCACAGGTGGACTTAAATCTACACAGTACACTGGAAACTCCGGAACGTAAAATTCCTGTGTATAATAATATATCGGACCAATATTCTAATTCCCAACAATACGTGCCGACCCGGTGTGAAAATGAAATTGACACCGTTGCTGACGATAGGCAGAATTACGATTTCATAATATCACGTTTGCCTATAGAACAGTTAAATGCAGAGGAGACAATGAATTTAATTAACCTTTGTAAAGAATTTCCAGATGTATTTCTTTCTAATATAGGTAATTTAACTGTCGATTTCCGACAACTTAATAAATTAGATAAAAAGAATCCGAGTGATTTTACCAACTTTCTGGATAAAATCGGGAGGTCTTTGTACTTTACGACTTTAGACATACAAAATTCATATACAATTTCCGAAGATCTTATGGACAGTGTCCTTCAAGGCCTACAAAATTGTACAACCCTTTTTGACAAAATTGTAATTTTTTCAACATCCTTGCAGGAACACATACTCAATTTGCGAGATTTGTTCGAACGACTTAGAAACTTCAATTTAAAAATCCAGTTAGATAAAACTGAATTTTTCAAACGCGAAACGCCATTCTGTCACATGTATTCTCCAGATGGTATAAAACCAAACCCACATTATGTTTTACATATTTTAAATTACCCATTACCTAAAAATCGCCAGCAGATTAAGGAATTTTTAGGCATCCTTGGCTTTTACAGAAGATTCATACCCGACTTCGCAAGTGTAACCAAGCCTTTAACATCGTGCTTGAAGAAAGGAGCGAAATTAAATTTTGATTCAGAATTCGTCAATTGTTTCAGACAGTGTCAAATTCTTGTTAAAAATATGCCTATCCTAGCATATACAGATTCTGGAAAAGAATTAAATTTAACCACATACGCATCAGAAACCACTTTAAGTGCAACGCTTACGCAAGGCCCTTTTGGCGCCGATATGCCTATTGCCTACTCTTCCAGAACTTTGAATGATAGTGAAACTAAATATCCAACGAATAAAAAAGAACTTCTTGCAATAGTCTGGGCCACAAAATACTTTAGGCCGTATCTTTTTGGTAAAAAGTTTAATTTGATTTCTAATTTTCAAAATTTACCCAAGGTCAAAGAATTAGGTCCACGTATTACGCGATGGAATTTAAAGTTAAGTGAATACGATTATACAATTATTAATAAAAAGGCTTCAGAAACGAACGCGGATACCCCGTTAAATAAATCTAGGTCCGTTAATCATTTGGAAAAATCAAAATTACAGGCAAAGTCACAGGAAAAGCCGAGTTTAAGTCAAATTAACACTAAGCATACGAAGGTACAGAATCCTACTTCCAAAATTCCTAACCAAACCTCGAATTTCCAAAACCATACTATACATTTATATACACGAAGGAAAATTCGCGGTCCCTTTACAAAATCACGTTTTAAAAGACAGGTAATAAAGTAAATTAATTAGATAGGTATGTGCAATTCTTTCCAGACATTAAATTACAAAGATATAGAATTTGTCTTTTCACACGATCAAGTTTCAGCCAACCGATAGGACTACTATATTCCTATGTTTTACCAAGAACTATAACACTATATTATCTTTAAAATAATTAGTTTTTGCAATTAGATAATTATTTCAACACATATATACATTCTTTACTATAGACCTTTTACATTTTAGCATTTATTATTTCTTCTACATTATAGCAAAACTAGGTGTACCTACCACTAATCGGAAAAAGTTAAGAAAGCTCTTACTTGTGTCACATTGTGACTATAGAATAATGAGCAAATTTAGCATAAAGTAGGTATACCTAATGCTCACTTCCTGTAAATTTTCGTGCCTTGAACCGAAAATATGCAAGAACCTACATCATTCCCAGATCAAAAGTAAGTAGAAATAGTTAGATCATTGATAACTCAATGTACTTACCTACACCTTATTCAAAATTATGATATAATTTTAAAATAAAGTTCTTTCTAAAAGTAAGTAGGTATATAATAAGTCATAGTTACCTATCTAGTTATAACGAGTAGACATTTAGCTTATCATTTTACAGAATTCATGCAGTTGTAGTCCTTAGGTTTCTTTTTACATTACATTTAGTTCAGATTTTTTTATCAATTTAGCTCGAATTAATTAGTACATTCTGTCAATTATACTACTTTGCTTTTAATATACCTATCGTAGTAGTTATAGTCCCATATGCACATTTTTATCTCAACCAATTCTAAGGTTTTCATTTACATTGAGGCTGAATGCCCGAAGGTCAGTTCTTCAAAACTACGTGAGCAGAAAATATCACTCACTGAGGAACCAATTTATCCGGAGAACACATCAACTACTGTTACAGGAGATAGATGAAACGTGATAATCCACGCCTATCTCTCTGTCTAAGGAGGCTCAGAGAAAGCAGCTCAACCATTATCCATGAATTAAGAACTACTTCAATACTACCAGTATGCCGCAATATTCGGCTTCACTTTCAACGGTACGATTCGATCAGCCCATTACAGATGCTTCATCTTCACGAACGAAGTCCAGCAGCAGCCCTCCAGACTGAGGGTGGAAACCTCCGAGGACGTTCCGGCGACATTTCCGTTAAAATTACTACAATGGTCGCCGCACTGAGGGTGGAGGTGTTACGGATACAGCTATCCTTACCTATCTATATAAAACCCAGGCATCGCCGGGGGAGCTAACATGTCGTCTAGCAGCCCAGCTACGTGTGGAAATATGCCATCTCATCACGTTCCGGCACATAGAGTCATCAAGGTCTGCAGCCACCTCTGTACGTGATCTCTGGTGCTAACCGACCACAGAACGGTAGAGGGGAAATCGATATAAAATCGATAGAGTTAGTTTTAAGGTAGCATTAATCTAGCATAAGTAGTAATTGTAATTTAGATAAGATATAGTTAAGTAAAGGCCTTCGTGTCCCAACGTCGACACGAATGTCCTAATAAAATCATTTTCACAACCAAAAAGGACTTCTGCCTTCAACCCCCGCTCCAGGTAGCCGCCCTTACGTAACTAAAGTAACCCAATCACAAGCTTTCAAAAACATTAAAGCACCTGAAGTAGTCAAAGTCGCAATTTTGATACACCTGCCCTAATAGAAACGTCGGAGATATTGGATGATCTTTATCTAAGCTACTCGCCCTTATGTCCCTTTTATGAAACATCGGGGAACTCGGCGACATAAATGAGGCTCTGAGTATTCCCCGTAGAAATCCTTAATGCCTCTTTTATGACACAGGCGAAAAAAACTGTAGATAAACTTAAAGTGCGCTTTATACAAATAGGTTTTTGGAAGATTCTTTGGAGGTAGAGTACTTTCGGAGGTGTTGAGTAAACTCATTGCTTGGAAAATACAGGAATTTTAAACGACACGTTTCTTAAGGGGGTGAAATTGGGGTTTGAATTTTGTGTACTCCACGCGGACAAAGTCGCTAGCATAAGCTATCCGACACTAAAATCTAAATAAAACCATAAACTTTACTGAATTTTGTACTTAGTCTATTAAGCGTTAAATTTGTTCCATTAAAATTCTCGAACTGAAAACAATTTCCCATAGAATTCCTTGTCTATGCAAACACGAAACCGTTATTTAAAGCAATTTCAAAGTTTTAACTTTGATTGTAGTATAATTTTCTAATTACCCAGGCGTCGACATCATTTGTAACTAAATTAGTTTGTCACTTGTAAGTTGTAGGTGATGGTAATGGTGTCATAAAAATTCAAACTTAAGCCATTTAGAAGTTTAGAGTAGACTAAACTATAGGTATCCTACACGCGATGGATAATGTATGATTCGAGAGGCAATAGTAAGTTTAAAGGAGGTGCTTGGTAACAGCAGAAAGTTTTTTATCATTATGGTTCTTCCACCCTATAATCCTTGTTTGGAACTAAACCTGTCTACCAATCAGCGATTGTTCTGCAAGAAACGTGCCTGTTTCAAAAGTTAACATATATAAATTAGCAAATGATTCCCCGAAAACGAAAATTTGAATCGTTCCGAATCCAAATTTGTATTCCAAACCAAACCATTGGTTGTTCCACACCTAGCCCTCCGTGCACTCGTGACCGGGTCGTATTAAAATTAAAACACGGCTTGTACTAATAGGTAGACAGGTTTATTGCGAACCAAGGACGAACACAGTAAGTAGGTACCATGATTTTGTTGTTTCGGATTGACTATGCTGCATAGGCCCTGCTGGCCGCTACAGCGTCACCGGGGGGCTTGGTACAAATTCAAATTCAAACTACTATGTATGGTTTACACAGTTGAATATGACTGCGATACAACTGACTTACTTACAGTGACATCTATGATATGATCTAGGAAACATGAACAGTGGTAAAGTCATTTACTTTACATTTCATCTGAAAGATGGCTCACCAAGCACATCCTGAAATGTTACCACTGGCTCTCATAACAATAATATGTTTTGCACGGAACCACTAAAAGCCCACTATGAGATATTACTGTTGGCAATGGGTTTTGTAAAATACCTTTTGTAATTTTAACCTTGCCAGCTGCAAAATGTATTGCACTTTCTGTAATGAATTTTGCGTTGATGCCGATAGAAAAAATGAGGGCAAAGGACAAAGGCGGCGGGATTTAAGTTCCGTTATCCCGATTTAAAAATAACAATGCGGTATTTTTGCCCCATATGGATGCGTGGATTTAAATATATGATTTTATTGAAATAAGTTTTTCTTTTTGTCAAAAAGTTTGAAAAACAATCTGTGTGCATGCTTACGTCAAGGTGAAATCACAGTCCAGTGGAGTGACGCGCTAACATAGATGTGCATAAATTTAACCGTTAAAAATTACTTGATTTAAAAACTTTTTGGGACTAAATTCATTGCATGTATTTCTAAATAAGTTTCCCTTAACAGAGTATTCAAGAATTCCCTCTATAATCATTTTATCCAGTTGAACATTGGAGCGACCTTAGAGTCTTTGAAAAGATGTTGCACTGAAACAAGACAGAAACCCAATTACAATTCCAGCACAAGCAATCGAAAACCTAGTGAATAACGCTATCGGTACTACACTATCGATAGGATGTGATACTTGCAGAGAGGTGTTGTATATACCAGAGGCGGTAATGTTCCTCAAAACAGCTGCAACCTGACTGGTAACGAGAGGTTTAGTCGTGATTAATTGTATAATATCATATAAAGTAAGTTGCATCAATGTAATACATACTAGCTTATGCTCGCGACTTCGTCCTCGTGGACTACATAAATTTATACCCCCTATTTTATTCTCTTAGAAGTTGAATTTTCAAAAATCCCTTCTTAGCGGATGCCTACGACATAATAGTTATCTGCATGCCAAGTTTCACCCCAATCCAGTAGTATCTAGTAGTTTCAGCCGTGCGTTGTTAGATCAGTGAGTCAGTCAGTCACCTTTTCCTTTTAAATATTGAGATTAGAGACTAAGATAAATAATTTAACGCATTTTCACTGACACTTTTACTGTGTGATATTAACCATCGGCGTAGGTAGGCACCAACGTCGATGATTAATTAGCGTTTATAATTGCTTGTTTGGGCTCTGTGTGTCAATAATACTTACTGCTTCTTTATCAAATTAAGCAATTTTTATAGTAATGCAACAAGAGTGAAAGAGAAAAAAAAATATGTTATTTAGGAATATTTATTACGTTCATTATGATTTTTATGCGCATTGTTTTGACGAGGTTTGCATCTCTGTGATATTTAACTCAATGGATATTTGTATCAACAAAATTGTCTATTCGCAATTCGTCCCTTGTAGCGTGTTGTGCTTTTAGAACCGATCTCTAGTTTCTCCACCAGAGTTCAACGAATAAGAATTTTGCGAGAGTAAAATAGAGAGGTGTATCCAGTAGTGTGGTTTGTGCTTAAATGTATCCAATCTCTATTACTACCTAGTTTAATCAATACCTACTGCTATCTTATTTCTAAAAAGCGGTTAACTACAGAAAGTAGATTTAGGGTTATCGTCAAAAAACGTGGGAATTTTCAAAAACTAACCGAACCTTCTAAAAAAAACGAAACGTAGGACCAAGGTTTTTAGTTTAGTCCTAAATAGCATCCTTTTTTTGAATTCAGATTTTTTCAAACTCTTTTTGAAATAGATTGCTAACCACTTTTTGAAATAGGGTGGTAAAATAGATAGGGTGGTAAAATAGATATAGTTCGCGACATGTTGAGATAGCAATCGGGGTATGAGGCGGCGGGACGCCCCGCACACCCGCGCTCACCCGCACCCGGTATCGCGGGGGCTAAGTTCGTGTGTGGGGCTTCTCCACCCCGATGGCAATCTCAACCTGTCACATACTATAGATAGATTCTCTTAGGGAAATATATTTCATATAGGTAAGTCGATTTATTCATCTAGTGGTAAATAACAGACTTTGATGGTCCGTTTGGCACACTGCACTGGTACAATCAGTAGGTAGGTAAGTTAAATGGCTTGATAGCTCGAATTTGATTCCCATTAGGTCAATTTTGGATATGACCTAAATCTGATCTTTACTGGATTTAACTAGTTGGAAATGTTACCGATAAAGCCGAATCGCTTAACGGTTGAGAGTTCTGGTATTTTGCCATATTACAGATACTAGGTATTTAATGTCTGGATATACTCCAGGTTAGACTAGTAGGTACTTAATAATTTTAAATACATATCAAAAATTGCGTGACCGGCAGGAATCGAACCTGCATCTTCTGGGTTCGCGCCCGATGCTTTGACCATTCGGCCACGGTCTCACTTACTGCCAGTGACGAAATTGGTGATATGTATGTTAACTCAGTACTGAAACGACTGTTTAATGCCATCTAGTAGCGACACTTTAGAGTTATCGAAAAAAGAATTACTAAATTTTTTTTTATAAAAACTACTAGGAACTTACTAACATCATTGGTTATTAGACTTATCTAGGAATAGGTAGGAACATATTCAATAATTATCTTTATTAGTTCTAGGGAGACCGCATAATTATTTTCTATTACGACTAGCTTATGCCCGCGACTTCGTCCGCGTGGACAACACAAATTTTAAACCCCTATTTAACACCATTAGGGTTACCCACCACCAGTCCAGTAGTTTGAGCTGTGCGTTGATAGATCAGTCAGTCAGTCAGTCAGTCAGTCAGTCAGTCAGTCACCTTTTCCTTAGATTAGTGTAAATTGCAAAATTTCGCAATTCTAACTTCAAAACTGACAGAGTTTCATACAAAATTCAAACCCCTATTTTAATCCTTTAGGGGTTGAATTGAGAAAAATCCTTTCTTAGCGGATGCCTACATCATAATGGCTATCAGCATGCCGAATTTCAGCGCGATCCGTTCAGTAGTTTGTGCTGTGCGTTGATAGATCAGTCAGTCAGTCAGTCAGTCAGTCACCTTTTCCTTTTATATATATAGATATCGGTAGGTCGATTTCGTACAACCTGCGTCAATCATTATTACAATCTCAATTGTTATGATTGGCTGAAATTGTGCTATTCTTGTTGCAACAATGCATTGTAGAGTCCTTAGTTTTTGCCGATCTTACTGGAACAACAGCCGGATTCAATCCCTGATAAGTATGATCAAAGAATCATTACCCATATTATAAATGCGAAAGTGTGTTTGTTTGTTGCTTTGTCCTTCAATAACGTCTCAACGGAGCAACGGATAAACGTGATTTTTTGCATGGGTATCACCGATTAGAGAAGAGACCTACCTTTAGGCTACCTTTTATACCGGGAACTCAAACAGTTTCCACGGGATTTTTTAAAACCTAAATGCAGGCGTACGAAGTCGCGAGCATCAGCTAGTCAATTTATAATCTCTAAATTATCTTTGGTCTAGTGACTAATCTGGTGGAAGACTGGGCATACCAATCTATTAGCAAAGGAATGCCATCAATCCTCTTTTGAAATGAGGCATGACGGAGAGGGTTTCTATACTGCCGCGCGATTTGTTCATCAGTCAACCTTTCCCCCCACTGTTACCCAGAGTGCTTTTTTATATAAATAGCGTGCAGGCGGGTCACCTGATGCTGAGTGATTACCGCAAACCATGAACATTTGCAGTACCAGAAAAACCGGCAATACATCACCGACTTTTGAGGTAACCTCAAACCTGCTGTTATAAAGAAGTTATACTAAGTAAAATGTTACCTTCGTACTGTAAAGGCGTGTGATGCCGCTTCCGTGCTAGCAGAGCGACGATGGCGACTGCAACGAGGGTTCCAACTGCGCCTGCGATGATACCGAGGGCCCAGCTCGAGTCCATACTGCTGATGTTGCTGTGCTTCGCTTCTGTACAAAAGACATGATTGCTTATGCTAGGATAGTCGTGAACGAGATGGACAAAATTTGCCCCAGGCTGAACTATGCCTATCACAAACTTAATGCCACGAGTGCAAAACAACATGCAACTTTTTTTTATTAAAATAGAAGATTTTTACTATTAAATGCCACATAATATATCATCTCTGTATATTCTGGGGCACGTGTCCATACAATTTTTGTCCATCTCCTTAAAAAAAAAATATTGAAGCTATTTGGTGATTGACAAGGTAGATCTCCACATAGCATGCCCATACCAGGAATATAATATGGTAGGCATACTTTGTGTGACATCATTTTATGAGACCATTTAGGTCTGGTTTGGCGTATTAATATCTAGCTGACCATCAGAAAATCAGAAATTCTAAAGCGAAGCGAAGGATCCGCTTCGCTTAAGAATTTCTGATTTTGAATCTCAAAAGTTTCCCTTCGTAAAAATCAGAACTTTGTACTTTCTGAAAGCCCTTTCTTAATGGGGCTAAGTATACGTGAAGCAAAAATGTTACGCATTATATTGAGCTTTGAAATATTTGGAGATTTTTTTGTTTTAAAAGAATATTAGCCATGATAAATAACTATTATTCCCCTTTCCTCTCCAACTAAGCGTCTAGCTTGTGCTAGAAGTAGGTACGACAATAGTGCAACGGGCGGAATTTGCACCGGGATTAAGGTGACGCAGGACGCTCGACCGAAATTGGCAGCGCACGTGGGTAACATGTTTGCTTTTCACTTGACATTGTATGAGAAAGTTGAGAGGCACGATGATTTTCACCGAAATCAAGCGCGTGAAAAGGGTTTAGGTAAAGTATTTTTGAGAAAAAACTGCTGAATTTATGTTTGCAAAGTAAAGTTATTTCAACTAAAGAATAAATAAACTACGTCTAATGATAAATTGTTATAGAATTTTCATATCCCTAATCTTATTTATTTACGCCCAAAGTTGTCATTAATTTAGTGTTAAAAAAGGAATCTTTTGGGCCTCGTAACTTTTAAATCAATATTTTTTTCAATGTTTTATATATCAATAAACCTAGATAATGACGAGATAAATCGATATAATTCTTAGTTTTGTGCGTACAATATCGACTATTGTTGTAATTTCCCTCCTACATTTGTATGAAGAAAGCACTGAACTGAGTCCCCTTAAGTGACAGTTTTACTCTATATTACATTTTCGTGGATCCTTCAGTATATTAAGTTTATTACCTGTATGCAAAGCTAGTCTTGAGAGCGTGTGCACTCTAAGAGTGGTAACTTCAGATCTTCCTCTGGCGTTGTTCGCGTAGAACACTAGTTTCAGAGCCTTCCCCGACCCGAGTCCTTGAAGTTTCCATATTGGTGTTATTGTTGATACGTTGGCAATGAGGCTGCCAGCTTCCCATGCTTCTACGAAGTATGTAGTTTGAAGACCACCATCGTAACCTAAACAAAACCACTTCATCAGTACCCGTATTATAAATGCGAAAGTGTGGTCATTTGTTGGTTTGTTGGTTTGTCCTTCAATCACGTCGCAACGGAACAACGGATTGAGATGATTTTTTGCATGGGCATAGTTAAAGACCTCGAGAGTGACAACTTCCTCTGCGTGGATTTAGTTTTTTTAATCCCGACACTTTGATTTTCCGGGATAAAAATAGCCTCTGCACGTCTCCAGGATGCAAGCTATCCATTCTCCATATTTAATTGGTCCACGTGGGTTTGAGTTCTGTAAGAATTCTGTGATTTTCTGGGATTAAAAGTAACCCAAGTCCTTCCCTGAGATGCAAGCTGTCTCTGTACCTTTCATCCAAAACGGTTAAACAGACGAGTCGTGAAAAGCTAGCAGGCAGACAAACAGACACAATTTCGTATATAATATTATTTCTAATTTAATATTAGTATGAATTACTATTACGTATATACGCTCAAAATAATAAAAGAGTAGAAAATATTAAAGCGGATAATCTTATAAATTATCTGTTTCCTTTTGAGAAATTAAATTAAACTAGAAATCTATATTGCTAAGATTTTCTAGATCATAATCTTTCTACTAGATTCTGAAACTTAACTTGATAATATCCAGTAAGCTTCCGAATTTCACAAAAGAAAAGTTGAACGCAAAAGCTATTAAGATTTCCAAGAAGTTACTTATCATAATAAAACGAGTAGGTACCTAAGTAATCATACTAATTAATATTTCAGCCATAATATTTCTATTATAAAAAAATTCAAAGGCAGCTACCAAGATTGTGTTCAAAAGATTTCACCTGGCTTTCTAGAGTAAGTAGTTATAATATTTTAAGCCTATCTTTAAAATAAAACCAGCCAAGTGCGACTCAGGCTCGCGCAATGAGGGTTCCGTACTACGGTCGTATTATTCAACATTTTGCAGGATAATTCGAAAACTATGATACCTAAAAATAAAAATCTGTTTTAGAATGCACAGGTGACCTTTCATATCGACACCTCCCACGTAAGTTGTTGTATCCCCAAAACCGCAACTTTTCAGTAGAGCGTTTTAAAGATACAAATTGAAATTAAAGCTTCATTTTTCAATATTTTTTTGTGAAATTCGGTATATGGTTATAATTTACAGTACTTTTAACTATTCTGAAAAATACTTTATAAAAATACTTCAAATTTCTGAGATTTTGTTCATACAACATTTTACGTGGTGTTTTATCTTTGGAAAATGTTGTATGTGATACTTACAACAACTTACAGGGGAAAACAAGGACTGTGTGTCATTGTATGTGTTAATTACAACGGTGTACGTTGCTTAAATTATAAAAATAGTATTGTATGTGTGATACTATTCATCATTTTCAACAAATAGAAGTCTTCTGCTGGACATAGGTCTCTTGTAGGGACTTTTAGTCACCACGCTCTTGCGTCTCCTGAATCCAGCGGCTCCCTGAGACTCATTCGATGTCATTTGTATACATAGTGTGGGTCTGCCAACGCTGCGCTTTCTGGTGTGAGGTTCAAGTACTTTAGGACCCCAACGTCTATGAGTCCTTTGAATTATGTGCCCCGGCCATTGCCACTTCAGCTTCCCAAACCGTTCATGTCAGGTACTCTGGCTTTTCGACAAATATCCTCATTCCAGATTTGATCACGTAGAGAAACTTCAAGTATAGCTGTCTCCATCACCCACTTAGTGACTCTGAACTTTCTTATGTGTCACATCTCAAATCCATAATATTATGTCATCACTGGCAACATGCGCTGTTCGAAGACTTTAGTTTCCGTACGCTGCCTAGCTGAATCGGACTCGGTGGCTGATCTATTTCTCGAAATTGGACTTACCTAACTTGGTTGTGTGTCCCAGTTTTACACACTCTTCTATAATTTTGAGCAAAGAGCTCTCAAAGACTACTGGGTGGGCCGAAACATAGGTATTAGACATGCTTTTCGTCTTAGTCATGTTCATTTTCAGGCCCACCTGTTATGAAACTTTAATAAGGTCACTGTGCAGTACATCCGGTTTCCCAGTCTCTGCGATAACAACTATGCCATCGAAAAATCGAAGGTGAGTAGCTATTGATGTTAATGTCAAGTGCATTCCAATCCAGAAGCTTAAAGACGTGTTCTAAAGTAGCAGTAAAGAGCTTCGGAGAGTTGCGTCTCCCGTTAAGTGTTACTCTCTGTCACTGCAATTGGATTGGCCTCCTCGTCTGGCCCTGTATGTGGACTGACATGGTGGTGTTTTCGTACAGGTACCTACTTCAGCATTTGTATGTACCGGTAGTCAATCCGGAATCTCAATAGCGACCTTAATACAGCCCAAATTTCCACTGAATCGAAAGCTTTCTCAAAGTTCACAAACGCTTAGCAAAGTGGCCGATTATAGTCTTCAGTTATATGTATGTATAAAATGTTGCAGCTTCTGAATGTGATCTATGGTGCTTAAGCTATTTGAGAATCAAGCTTGTTCAGGATGCTGAAAGTCGTCGAACCTATAAGACTGACTTACGATAACAACAGCTTGTAGACATGTCTCTAAAGCGAAATGAGTCTATGTTTCTTCTTGAGTAATGTTTAACTTTGTAATTACAGTATGCAATAAACCAAATTAACTTGAATATAAGGTTCACTATTAATTTGCACACCAGAAGGTACCTAGTAGAATGTGTAAGGTGACTCAATTAATACAAAAACTGCTTCTGTATGCAATTTCCAGTGAATAAACTATTATTTATTAAGGTGTTATCGCCTTTTTTGAAGAACAGGACCGTTACACTACAAACAAATCATCTTTTAAAATTTTGAAAATAAAATAATAAGAACCACTACGCTCCTGTGCCATGCTCTTATATTTTGCCAATATTTTTAAGCTCCTGCTCCACTCTATGATATCTTTCTTCTTCTGAGTCGTTCACTCTTGACAGAGTGGTCGTGGCTATGAATTTTTCAGTGATGCTCGTGCGATCTCCCTCCAGCGACTTCTGTTGGTGGCATTATGTGCACACGTGGAGACAGGCGTGTTGGTTGCGGAGTGGATTAAGTCTGTCCACCTAGTTGGGGAACGCCCACGTGGCCGTGTGCCCTCCACCTGACCTTATACCACGAGGTGTTCGATGGTACCACTCTTCCTCGTAATGTGCCCAAAGAACTTGGTATGGTATCTTTAATCCGGCGTTAAAGTTCCGAAGTTGCGTGTTTGTGTATCAGAGATCTACCGGTAGGCAAATGCATCTGCTCTATATTGTAGTCACATTTGTTGTCTTTTTTCCATGAGCTTGAGAGTATGGTCATAGAAATTATTTATTATTTTCGGACGATAGGTCGTAAAGAAAGTCTCAACCACCTGGACAGTCCCTACCAACCTATTATTGGTAAGGTAGGCTCTGAAATAATACAATATTGTGTTGATTTTTGGTTACTTACATGATATCCTAGTGGTATTATAAGCGAGTACTTATTTCACTATCTATCTTAGGTTTACATCGTCATCAATCGAAACTTTAGCTTTGTTTTATTGGCGTATAATATTGTATGTAAGAAAAAAAAAAATGTCATAGCAACGTAAAATATAGCATGTGATCATACAATAAAATTTTGAGTAACAAATGCCGATGTAAAATGTTGTATGTATTACTTAACACAAAAATCAATATAATTCTGCAACGTAAACGGTTGTATGTCATTATACAACACAGTTTTTTGTATCCTCAATGACGTAAATTGTTGTAAGTAATCTATACAATAGTTTAGCTTGGCATCACTATTAACTTAGTAAAATATGATAATAGAATAAAAAAATGCGTAGACAACCGAGATATATCGGAGACTTGACTCACAAACCTGGTGTTTGAAGTCCGGCGTGATCTGTTGTATGTGTTACATACAAGGGGCAAATGCGTGACCTCGTCCTACGTAAAAAGTTGTAAAGGTCGATGTGATGTTTTACGTCGTCGTCGTTTGTAAAATACAACATTATACGTCTCATAAGTACCTTAAAAAATAGCATTTTTAGCATTTTTTAAATTTGAATGTGTAAAATAGATAAAAATAGGCATTGTTATGTAAAAAACGCAAAATGCCAATTTTGTGGCTTACAACAACTTACGTGGGAGGTGTCGATATGATACCCCACTTGATATAGTTACCTTACTTAGAAAATTGAAAATACTAGTTATTAGTTCATGACCACAATTTAATTTTTTTGTGTGATGTAACCACAAATTCACGGTTTTCAGATTTTTCCCCAAATGTATGCTATACGATCTACCTACCTGGCAAATTTCATGATTCTAGGTCAACGGGAAGTACCCTGTAGGTTTCTTGACAGACAGACAGACAACAAAGTGATCCTATAAGGGTTCCGTTTTTCCTTTTGAGGTACGGAACCCTAAAAATTATATTTTTGTTGATTAAATAATCTAGTTATTTACGAAAATAATGTATACCTACAGTATTCTCATGTGTACAACATGGGTCATTTTTGTCACCTTATTTGAACCCTTTACTAGGTAAATGCCGGCTTTTGCGTAAGAAGGATCAGCTTCAAAGGGTACATTTTTGACCCATGTCACCTCTTCCTTTACATTTTTCTGTCATCTACTACACAAACTATGTCTTTGTATCTTGACCCTTTAATATTTGATTAATGTATTTGACCCCTACCCCTACGGTAGGTGCAGACATGATCCATATAATAAAAGAAGAATAAAAGTTTTAATATAAATGTACAATATACTAGGTACCCATCGGAAATATCTGTGAACCTGGCTTAGTGACGTCATGCAACGCGCTTGTATTGGCACCGGTACTGGATAGGCAAAAACGGGCGAGCTGCGGGGAAGCGCGAGGGAAAACGCATTTCAGCAAGGTGCGCAGATATTTCCGACGTGTTGTATCTATATTATGTTTCACAGCCGTATTCAGAGTCACTTAATCGTTACTTAAGTTTAGTTAAAACGAGGCAGAGCTATATCTCTCACATAAATCTGTCTCGTTTTAACACAATCTTAAGTAAAGATTAGCGACTCTGAGTGCGGCTGTTAGTCTACGGTCCCAAGAAACTGCTTAACTATCACTTATCTTAGAAAGGTTTTCATTTGTATTGTGTGTATATTATTATTATAATAATTCTGGCTAAATTCACCAGTTAGCTAAATAAATAATAAATAGTTGGTTTTTTTCAAACTCTACTAATTCTTAGGTAACAAGAATTGAATCTGAAAAAATCGATAGAGAGGATCAATATTTTGAAGTACCGACCCGAGCGACGACGTGGTGACCCGCCTGCTCGTTTGCTCACCATTTTTATTTTTAAAAAATCACGAGCAATTTAACTTTGATGATAGGTACGAAGCTAAAATAGGATCGAGATGGTGTAGTGTCTAATCACACTATCCGGTATCGTGATCCTATTTTATATACGTATTTAACGCTCGAGCATCGTAGTTCCACTCAATCATCAATCAAGTTCAGCGTGGCATGGCTGTTAGGAGAAGGACCCGGTGTGGTGGCGCTCTTTAGGGAATGCCTATGTCCAACACTGGATGTCCACAGGCTGATGATGATAGGTAGGAAGCTAGCTAAAATAGGAACGAGATGGTGTAGTGTCTAATCGCACTCTCCGGAATCCTGATCCTATTTTAGTACGTATTTAACGCTCGAGCATCGTAGTTCCACTCAATCATCAATCAAGTTCAGCGTGGCACGGCTGTTAGGAGAAGGACCCGGTGTGGTAGCGCTCTTTAGGGAATGCCTATGTCCAACACTGGACGTCCACAGGCTTATGATGATAGGTAGGGAGCTAAAATAAGAACGAGAGTGGTGTAGTTTCTAATCGCACTCTCCGGAATTCTGATCCTACTTTAGTACGTATTTAACGGTCGAACATCGTAGTTCCGCTGAATCATCAATCAAGTTCAGCGTGGCACGGCTGTTAGGAGAATCAGGCTTGCGGGTAATAGGGAATATCCGTAACGCCTAATTTATTGCCCCGCTAAGTTCCTGGTAAGAGACTCTTTGATTGAAAATAAGATAAGTCTGACACACTGACATCAGTACCTATATTATAAATGTGAAAGTGTATTTGTTTGTTGGTTTATTTAAATAAAGATTATTTATTATTATTATTGTTTATTGGTTTGTTGGTTTGTTAATCTCGTCGCAACGGAGCAACGGATCGACGTAGTTTTTAGTTTTTTTGACGTATAGTCAAAGACCTGTAGAGTGACATAGGCTACTTTTTATCCCGGAAAATCAAAGAGTTCCCACGGGATTTTTAAAAACCCAAATCCACACGGATGAAATCACGGAAATCATCTAGCGTTATAAAGAAACTAGCTGATGACCGCGACTTCGTCCGCGTGGAATTAGGTTTTTAATTTAGGTTTAATTAAAAATCCCGTGGGAACTCTTTGATTTTCCGGAATAAAAAGTAGCTTATGTCACTCTGCAGGTCTTTATCCATACCCATGCAAAAAATCACGTCAATCCGTTGCACCGTTGCGACATGATTGAAGGACAAACCAACAAACAAACACACTTTCGCATTTATAATAAGGGTATTGATATAATAAGGGTACTGATAGTAAGAAAATTAAGAAAGCTTACCAGCTAAACATCTCAGTTCGGCGGAATCATCAGTCAGATTCAACGTGGAGCAGTTTGTCGGTGGGTCAGGTTTCACGGCTGGTAGTAGAGTGTATCTGCAAGGCTCTATTTGCTGTCCAGCAAGGTTGGTTGCTCGGCAAGCGAGGGACCCGTAGTCGGTGTCCGTCGCTGGTGTATACGTTAGTATGGAACGACCTGTCTTTTCTACGGTGTATTTCTCCTGTTCAAAAAAAAAATAGAAGAATCAGTATGTACCCTCATAAATAGCAGATTTTTGACCCTTTTCGTAAAATAAATTTTAGTATGTACTCGTTTTGTACTGCAGAAAACGGATACATGCCACGATTAATTTGTTGCTTTTTATCTGCCGATATCTCGACTCAGTTGCATGAGTCGTGGTTACGAAGCGTTGAAGAATAACAGCATTGAAAACGGTATAGTTATAACTTATAATTAGTTTAGTACACATCACAAATAGATCCAGTTCAAATCGAGTATCCAACTTGGGAAAGGTCACTTATTAAAGCCAATAATTAAATAGACTCTTTCGCAAATACCTAACTTACTGCCTTCGATATCAAAATATACTTGACTCAAATAATTTTATCTAGTAAACATAAAATGTTACAAGAACAAATATATTATTTTTCAGGTAAAATAATTAGTTGCTCAAGTCATCAGGCAACCTATTTCTGGAGCTCATTTCAAGAGTGCTCTTCAGAAAGGTAGCATTAAGGTTAATGCGTGTAATTCAATTACGTCCATTGAGGGTCGGTATTCCTCTAGAATTTTCGACGCCTTAGACTATAAAAATAAGAAAACTTGATCTCTAATAATCTAATCCTTTATAGGTATTAATAAAAAAAATGCATACCTTATTACGTTATGGCAGTTTTACGCCGGAGCAACAACATGAGACAATGCGGCATGCTACCAATGGAAACATAAATTTTGCGATCTCAAGCAGCATGCAGCAGTCAAGACAACATAGTGCTGTAGAACTGGAATATTTTGGTTTGGTGGAATAAACTTTGCAGGCGTGTGGCATGCCAAAATGTCACACTATGATGTTTCGGTGTAAATGAAGCTTCAGGCTATGTTACGGCACTTTTATTCACTCTTGCTTCGAAGGTATTTAGATTATACGTGGCAGAAAATTTAACAGCATCATTGTACTAGGAAACTTGAGCTGACACGAAATTCTCCGTGGAAAAGCTATCTTCTTCGTCGTATCACTCTTGGCAGAGCGGTCGTGGTCATCACGAAGCAACGTCTTTGAGGTCAGATGTTATATGCCTCACGAGCATTCGCCACTTCTCTCTGCTGACTGACAGCCTGGTACACTCGTGCAAAGGACCGCCCACAGCAGACTTAATTTGGTCGGTCCATCGCATGGGTGACCTTCCTCGTCCTCTGGTGCCCTCCACCTTGCCCTGCACGACAAGACGCTCGATGGAGTCACTCTCACGCCGGGAGACGTGTCCGAAGAATTTTAATTTGCGACTCTGTACTAACGCCGAAAGTCGTTAAAGAAAAGCTATAGCTTACCGCTTCTAGTTCAACCATTCCCATGCTATTGTTGAGCGTCCACTGGAAGTTTTTAGGCGTCGGGAACCCATCCACTTCGCATGCAACCCGCGCCGCCTCGTTGATGGCTGCACCCACTATGGCGGTCATTGTGTTCTTGCAGACTGGCTTGTCTGTATAAAATGGATAGGAGTTTTTTTTTTAAAAGAATATTAGCCATGTTAAATGACTATAATATATTCCCCTTTCCTCTCCAACTAAACGTCAAGCTTGTGCTAGGAGAAGATACGACAATGGTGCAACGGGCAGGGTTTGAACCGTCAACCTTTCGGTTTTCAGTCCACCCCTTTACCCGTTGAGCCGTTTCTTATGAGAGCCTCAATAGGCTCTCATAAGAAATATTTTAATCATTCTATGAAAATATGGTAATAAAGGTACCCCTTGTGTGACCCCAAGGAATATGACACGTGGTTGTCCATGATGTATTTATACTGTATAACTCATAGGAAAGGATAATTACTTAAAACGCACATAAATCCGAAAAGTTGGAGGTGCGCGCCCGGGATCGAACTCCCGACCTCCGATTAGAAGGCGGACGTCCTAACCATTAGTCTATCACTGTTTCGTTTAACTATATCTTATAATATTAAATTATCTAAGGAAAATCACGTGATTTACCTATACTAGACTTTAGCCTAAACTCACCTATAGCTAAGTTCTCGATGTGGTCATACTAGGCCTGCTGTTGATTTTATATTATTTTCTATTATAGTTTAGTTTAGTATTATAATAGTAGTAGGCAGTATTACTAAACGAAACTGAAATATCGAAGTGTATTTCTATGTGACCGACATTCGATGTGCGGATCAAAATATTTTCCTAACAAACTATACGCGCATAGATTTGTGTAAGTATACGCGTCTATAAATAACGCCACGTAAGGGTGTATAAACAGGCCGTAAAAGATCGTGGGAGCCTTCGATTTATTGAAGAAAAGGCGCTTTAAAAACTTTTACGATTCCAAATAATAATAAACAGCTAACGTTACAATACGCTCGCGTGTATCGTAACGGGTACCTATTCCGTTTCACAACTGAGGGGTACTTCAAACATAATGTCCTAGAAATAGAAATAGAAAGTTAACTCAGATAATATTTTCAGCTTTTATAAAACAACGAAAGCCTGGCACACGCTGGCTCTTAGTCCATATTACAAGTGCTTTGGGATCCATAAGTGAATCTATTACCTACTGATTCGGAATGCTTAAACTACTTACCGAGAAGAACCAGCTACAATTCGGCGGTTGCTCTTTTTAAATATTCAATTTACAATATTACGATTGACAATCGCAAACCTACGATTTTTTCATTTATATAATCAGTTAACATTTACTAGTATTACGAAACCTACTTTTCGTTAGAAAATAATATCTTGCGATTATGAATATACCTATATATAGGTATCATAATTACGAAAGCGTTATGATTTTACAAAAGGAGTGCTGCCTAGATACGTAATTTCACTTTCAAGTACGTACTTACAAAATGCTAATTAGTCTTACTATAAATTACCATTAGAATAATTTTTATTAAACTTAGTAAATATTTTTAGCGCTTAACCAAATCAGCCAAAATAGTCAAATAAATTGTTATTAGCAAAAATTGGAGCTTTTTAAGTTTTTATCTTCATACAATCATATTATTCTTATGGAAACGTCACAGTACCCATCAGTCGTGAAACGTATAACTTCGATGAAGTTAAATTACCCGCTGAAGAAGGTCTTACAAGTATTTTACCTTTTTTTACCTTCAGCTTTGTTTTCAAAAAGTTTTCGTATCGAATTCAATGATCCTTTGAATGCTTGTAAGGAACTCCTAACAATGAATGCTTATCGATACCCTTAGGAATTAGGGAAATTTTTGTTTCATGTAATTGGGTATTTTCCTACTTTTGAATTCGATAAATATTATTACTTTATTATAAACTAGGATAAAAAAATAACGTGCGCTGAAAAAAGAATTAAAATCCAACAAAGATTTACAAAGTTACAGGCATTTTAATTTTGGAGTGGGAGGGTCTTCTATCCCTTTCTCGCAAAACGTAAATTTGTATGAAACCGCACGAAGCTACTATGGTATTAGTCACAATGATGTCAACTTCCTTTGGAATACCACTTTCGTGGGATACACTATTTCTGTGGTACATTTTGTCACTATCTGTGCAGCGGTTGCCCCGTGAAAAGCTCTCAGATCGATAAATAGACATGGAAATACACTTTCGTATTTATAATGTCAGGTATTAGCAACCGCCTACAACTTTTCTCCATGAAAAGTTTGAAAAATTGCCCTGTCTATATGAAAAACATCTCAGCAAATTTCAGCTATCTAAGTCCAAGAGTTTTGACTATTCATATTATTATATGAATAAATCGGTAGGTACCTATAGTACACGACAGGTCCAGATGGCAATTGGGGTATGAGCGGGAAGATAACCCGCACACCCATACGTCAACCGTGCTATTCCACAACGGGTTAGCGCGGGGGTTGTGCGGGTGTGCGGGGCGACCCTATCCTGATTGCCACCATCTCGAAATGTTATCTTATCAAAAAAGATAACAAGATATTTAGTTCTAATTTACTTCGAGTATATTTATTATGTATGACCTATTACCAATCACGAATTCGAAAAATTCATAATATTAGTAACTAGCTTATGCTCGCGACTTCGTCCGCGTGGACTACACCAAACCCCTATTTCACCCTTTTAGGGGTTGAATTTTCAAAAATCCTTTCTTAGCGGATGCCTACGTCATAATAGCTACCTGCATAAATTTCAGCCCAATCCATCCATTAGTTTGAGCTGTGCGTTGATAGATCAGTCAGACAGTCAGTCAGTCAGTCACCTTTTTATTTTATATATTTAGATTTAATATAAACTTTGGTACATTACTCTAAAGAGCAGTTTTCACGATTCAAACAGAAAAGGTCGTAAAGGCATTCGATTTATGGAATTAAATACGTTTCAAAAGTTTTACGACTCCGTATGAAAATAAACTAAACTAACGGTTCAATACAATCGCGTATATTGTACCCGCTAAAGTTAAGGCTAAGAACTAAAGGTAAAAGGTCCAATAAGTTTTCTTTTTACTGTACTTTTCAATTTCTTTTTGTGACATCTTTGGGTTGGGTTCAAAAACCATCAACATCAGTACGTACCATATAAATGTGAAAGTGTGTTTGTTTGTTGGTTTGCTGGTTTGTTGGTTTGTCCTTCAATCACGTCGCCACAGAGCAACGAATCGACGTGGTTTTTTGCATGGGAATAGTTAAAGACCTGGAGAGTGATATAGGTTACTTTTTATCTCGGGTATTCAAAGAGTTCCCAAGGGATTTTCAAAAATCTAAATCCACGCATATGAAGTCGTGGGCATCAGCTAGTAATGAATATCATTACACTTTCTTTCCAGCTTTGCTGTACTAATTATATTATCTACTAGCTTATGCCCGCGACTTCGTCCACGTAGACTACACATATTTTAAGCCCCTATTTTACCCTCTGAGGTGTTGAATTTTCAAAAACCCTTTCTCAGCGAACCTCTACGTCAATAGCTATCTGCATGCCAAATTTCAGTCCGATCCGTCTAGTAGTTTTAGCTGTGCGTTGATAAATTATTTAGTCAGTCAGTCAGCTTTTCTTTTTATTTATATAAATACACTACTTAAACGTTGCCCCCGGCTTCGCATTGATTTAGGTTTGTACCTATATTTAAAGATTTATTTATTTTGTAGAAGCATGTTACTTTGAAAAGAAAAACAAGTACCTACCTACTTCATTACAAGTAAAATAATAAAGTAGATACACAAATAAAATTAATATTGTATCTTACAGATTGGTTGAGGTAGCAGCGCAACTTTCGAATGATATCTATGATAGGTATTTTTAGTTTTTATTAAATGAGCTAACAAAGGAATAAACTTTTGAACACTCTTATTAAAATATTGTTTTTCTTGAATTTGTGATTCTTGCCAAAAAACTTCGTCCACCTACGTAATTTATGAATTATTTTCTTACTAAGTTATGAAAATTATAATTCCAAAAATTTACTTGTATTTTGTAATTCATTGGAGCTGTTTTTAGTTTGGCTATCCATCCTATCATTTCGACGCTAAATTCAAAATTCAATGTTTGGTATTTAGATGATGGGACCTTAGGTGGCGAAGTGAACACAGTTTTGGACGATCTAAGCAGTGTTATATCAAAATTTGAATCTATTGGCCTAGAACTTAACTTTGATAAATGCGAAATATATGTTCCAAATTCATTTTCGGCTGATTCTAAATTAGATATTTTAGAGAAATTCAATATGTTGGCTCCTGGTATTAAAATTTTAAATGATGAGTCACTTCGTCTCCTAGGGGCTCCCGTACTAGATGCATCAGTTCCTCAATTTGTTGAAAATACTATTTCAAAATTTAGTAGTAACTCCCACCGTCTGTTTGAAATTAATCCACATATGGCTCTCACAATATTGCGGTTTTGTTTATTTGTTCCAAAATTTACTTACTATCTAAGATGTTCTCCACTTTGGAAATTTAATACTTTATTGGACAATTTAGATGCTTTTGTTAAAAATATTCTCACTAGTATTCTAAATTGTCCAATAAGTAATCAAGCATGGTCCCAGGCTTCTCTTCCAATCAGGTATGGAGGTCTGGGAATTCGCAAAATTTCTAGTGTTTCGCTGCCAGCATTTCTTTCCTCTGTTTACAGTACACACACTCTCTATGGCAAGATTATATCCAATTCTTTGGGTTCCATAGAGGTGTCTGGCTTAACAGAGGCAAGAAATGAATGGTCCATGCATAGTCCCAGCCAAGTGCCGGTTTCTCTTTCTTCCCAGAGACAGTGGGACGACATTATTTGCAAAACGACATTTGACACTTTACTAGCAAACGCAAATTCTAAAAAAGACCGTGCTCGTCTTCTCGCTGTCTCTGCAAAAGAGTCCGGCTACTGGCTACATGCTCTTCCCTCTGCCAACCTGGGCACTCTGTTAGACCATACGACACTTTCTGTTTTGATTGGTCTTAGGCTTGGCGCCACAATAAACCAGCCTCACCGTTGCCACTGCGGTGACTGCGTTGACGCCTTCGGCCACCATGGGCTCTCCTGTTCGAGAAGCGCTGGTCGCTTCTCCCGCCATAGTACCCTTAACGACATCATCCGGAGGTCCCTTGCCACCGCCCATGTGCCAGCTGTACTAGAACCTATTGGTTTGGCACGTGGCGATGGCAAGAGACCTGATGGTATGACGCTCGTACCGTGGAAGATGGGCAGGTCGCTTGTTTGGGATGCGACTTGTGTAG
Organism: Maniola hyperantus; assembly: GCF_902806685.2. Lineage (NCBI taxonomy): Eukaryota > Metazoa > Arthropoda > Insecta > Lepidoptera > Nymphalidae > Maniola > Maniola hyperantus. The sequence goes on along the minus strand of NC_048541.1, from coordinate 13,624,573 downwards.
ACACTTTAGCTGCATCCCACATTCAGGCGACCTCCTCTATGGCGGGTGCAGCGGCCATCAGCGCCGAACAGGCCAAAAGGCGCAAATATGAAAACCTCGATGGGAGCTTCGTATTCGTGCCTTTTGGTGTGGAGACCTTGGGGCCGTGGGGCCCGGGGGCTCGAGCTCTTTTTGAAGAAATTGCGAAAAGAGTTATCGAGTCAACCGGGGACCCGAGAGCTGGCAGCTACCTTGGCCAAAGAATTAGTTTGGCCATCCAAAGGGGTAATGCTGCCAGCATCTTGGGTACAATGCCTCGCTGCGGTGGTCTCGATGAGGTTTTAGATTTAATTTAATTTATTTTAGTTTTAATTTAATAATTGTTTTCTTTTTTTTTAGATTTAAGTTTATTAATAGTTTATTTGTTTTCATCTTCAAGTAATTATTAAATTTAAAAAAAAATGTTATTCTTAAAACGAAAAAAAAAAAAAAAAAAAAAAAAATTCATTGGAATAAATCTGGCCACTAGAACCGGTCGCAACACATTATTAAATTTACATCAGTAAGAGCATCAGTAGGTAACGGCCTGTTCACACTGACACATCCGATTCTTTGGGAGAACTGTTTTTGTAAGATCCGATTTAGTGGCAACAGATTTCCATTAGAAAGGCGAGTACATGCGACTGAAATGCGAATGTTGAGATGGATGTGTGACAAGTATGGATAAGATAAGGAATGAATATATTAGGGCAAGTCTGAAAGTAGCGCCAGTGGTAGAAAAAATGAGGGGTAATAGGCTGGCGTGGTATGGGCATGTAATAATAATATAATGGAGGGAAGACAGCCATGTCACTAGAAGAATGTTAAGTATGCATGTGGAAGGAAAAAAGAGGAAGGAGGAGGAAGGTGGAGGAAAGAGAGGAGAGGACGACTAAAGAAAAGGTGGATGGATTGCGTGAAAGAGGATATGCGTGAAAAAGGGTTGGATAATACGTTGATAAATGACAGAAGTGAGTGGAAGAAGAAGACATGTTGTGCCGACCCCACGTAGCGGATAAGGTAAGGAAGAAGAAGATGTAACTTATTAAAATCCGATTATTTGATATCCAGTAGGTACTGAAATAGGTAGGTATCACGCAGTAAAAATGTGTGAGTTATGGTTATTTTAAATGTAATAATATGAGTTACCAATACAAATTTCTCGGGATGTTACTTATTAAAATCCGATTATTTTATAGCCAGTAAGTAGGTACGTATTAAGGATCGGATTCAATCGAGTGAAATATCGAGAAAATAAATTGGAGAAATTATGCTTAATTGATATTTACATTTCATTACGCGTTTTCTGTGAAAGAAAACAAATACGGGCTTCTCTGGGGAAATTCTGGGTATGTCTGACCAGCCAACTCGGTCAATGTGATATTTATGTCATTTTTTATATACATATATAACGCTTTTATACAAAAGTGGCAGGATGGTAATTTCCATCATATATGACTATATTTTTCTATATGTGACTGAAGTAAGTACTCAAGTGTTTTCCGCAGATTATGAAGACGTTGGTTCTGTGCTTAGTCCAATATTTAGGGTGCGTTTCCAATGACGTGAAGCTGGGCGGAGTGGAACGGATCGGACTGTGAATTGGGCAATCACACAGTTTCCACTGATGCGGAGGGGAGATTTCGAGCACTGTGATTAGTCAATTCACGGTCCGCTCCACTCCACTCCGCCACGTCAGTGAAAACACACCCTAAGTATGGATTTAAATATCACTTCATAATTTTATCATCATAGCTCACAAAAGTGTGACAAGACTTTTCTGGCACTTTTCTTAGAAAAAGCATTGCATAAGCTGTGAGAGTTTATAATATTATGCTCCGTACGCTTAGTATAAGATTTAACGTCTCACCAAACGTTGCTAGAATTCGAGAGTCGAAACACAATAAGGTCAACATAAAATGGACCTAAAGAGCCTTGAATTGAAGTCAAAAATTCAATGCCACTGATTTTATTTTACAACGTTTCCGCTTGGAGCGCTGGCTGTAGATGTGTGGACAAACTTGAGCTTTAAAACATGGCAGTTAACATCCAGTTTACTATAATACGGAAGGTGTTCGATACTCGAATACTGTCAACGTTAGTGAGACATAAAATCTCGTACTAAGCGTACTGGTTTTCAAAGTTTATGAAGTTTGGCGCGATTTATACCTCCAGAACAATAAACGTTTATTACTAATAATTTAGTACCTATACACGTCTTAGCACTAGCAATTGTTATCCTAGTTTCCTAGTTATCCTAGTTAGTTAGGGGATCTCGCCGGGCTTATGTAAATACATCGCGAAGTTAACATCCAAGTTTCGATACACATTTGCATGTGACTGCATATTACATCATTTCACAGTGTAGCTTGTGGCGTAGCACCTTACCAACGTTGGGGATCTGGTTTACTGTAGTATGACGTTGCACGTAACAAAGGCTGAGATGATGAACCTAGGAGCCTATATAAAAAAGGCTGGGAATAAATATATACTAAACAACAACAACAACAACAAAGCTATTATAGCCTAGGGGTTAGGACGTCCGCCTCCTAATCGGAGGTCGGGGGTTCGATCTCGGTAACGCACCTCTAACTTTTCGGAGCTATACGTGCGTTTTAAGTGCTTCAATTATTTTTTTGTGATGGAACCACAAATACAAGGTTTTCAGATTTTTTCCTTTACTTGTTCTATAATACATTGCTACGTCAACGGCAAATACCCCATTGGTTTTGATTAACTTCAATTGACAGATAGACAATGAATTGATCCTATATAAGGGTAAAAATATGTAATATAAAGGTGATAATTAAAATTAAAGCTACGATGGTTCCAAACTCGCCCAGATCTGAGAAGAGCCCACATCAAACTCAGCCGGGTATTTTTTATTATCACCACTTTACAAAATCATTTAAACTTATAAGAACTATTATAAAGCTGTTCAGCAACTCATTCCCAAGTTTTAGTAAAGCATTTAAATAATAATCCTTTAGGTACATTGTAATCTGATTTTTCAGTAAGTTTACGTTTTATGGAAACTTTGAACTTGACTTGAGAGACATCTCCATGTCAAGGTACGGAACCCTAAAAAACAATAGAATTCTAATTCAAATTCAAATTCAAAGGAGATTGCCCGTGAACAGGCCCTCTTTTGTGGCACCGTGTCAAAACTTACCTAAATTAATTTTTAAAAATGTGTTATTTTTTACAATTAATATGTTTTATTACTTTTCTTCCACTCTATCATTGAAAATATCCACAATTAAAGTTAGAATCGTAAACATCCATTTATTTTGAAGAAGTATTAATTAAATATAAGCTCAATATCAGCAACATAAAAAATAAGATTCCTTTATAACCAGGGTGAATAAATGGAAATCGTTTGCAGAATATAAAAAGGTAATTATTTATCTACAAAATAAAAGTAAAACCATGGTGACATAACAATTATATTAGGGGGGGCCCAAAGCTCCTAAGAAAATCTCCAACTTTATTGCGAATCTAGGTAAACAGTGGAGATGTTACAAAAACAAACAGGTACAGCCAAATTCTGCCTATTAGCATGCAATATGTTATGATATACATACCTAACAACGTGTACATAGTTTTGTTAAAATTAGTCACATTAAATAATTAGTCACAATAAAAAATAAAAAATTTAAATAATAGTATTATAAATGTCAAAAATTAAAATAAATCTAAAACTTCTCTACAAGGTAATCATTGATCGAATAATATGTCTTTTCTAACATAAGTTTTTTAATTTTCTCTTAAATAAAGGAAGCTCTCGCGTCTCAATTATATATTGGGGCAAGTGATTATACAAGAGTGGCCCAGTGGAGAAAAAACTTTTGGAGAACAGTATACTTACAAATAACCTGTAAGATGACAGGTCCGGATCTCCCATCGCCCTCCACGTTGGAAGCGATGCACACGTACTTCCCCGCTTGCTCTCTCGCCACGCCCTGGAGGGCTAAGTGTGCTGACCCCGCGATGACCCCCGCCCGTTGATTGTGCGTCATTACTTGCCCCTGCGGAATGGAGATTATTTTTAATAACAATGTCCATCACATTTTGATGGATCCCCTAATTCCACGTTTGCTTTGTTGTACAAATATTTTCGTAAAGCGATCACATCGACCTTTAGTAGGAGATTCGTAAATTCGTAAAGCACTGTCTCTGTCGTTGAGACCGACAAAACGTCATATAGGTATGAGTGACAGAGGCAACGCTCTACAAAGCCGAAATGTCACTCTAAGGCTGCCTGTCCACTGGTGCGGAGCGGAGCTGAGATGTGTTGAGCAAGCCAATCAGATAGTCGGTAAATAACGTGATAAATTTATTCCGTCATCTGACAAAACTCTGATTGGTCAACTATACACATCTCCGCTCCGCTCCGCACCAGTGGACAGGCAGCCTAAAGGCTGATGTGCATTACTTTCGGTCGCGTACTGTACTTGCCCTATACCATAGTTCACGATAGTTAGAGAATTGCAACAAAACGTAGATGCTTCGACGTCACTGGTAGGCGTCAATTGTTAGAACATTTGACGCAGACAGCCCTATTTTTGTATGATTTTACGTCACCATAGCCTAATATTTAATTTATCGTCGCATTCAGGATCATACCGCCATGAGTTCACTCTGCCTATACTATATCCATGGAGTGAAGTTAGCAGTAGAAAGGCTCTCCCTGTTGCTTAATCCCATACAATCCATATTAATATTATAAATGCAAAAATGTGTCTGTCTGTCTGTCTGCTAGCTGTTTACGGCCACTCCGGTTTTGACATAAATTGGTACAGAGATAGCTTACATCCCAGGAAAGGACATAGACTACTTTTTATACCGGAAAAATCAAAGAATTCCCTCGGGATTTTAAAAACCTAAATGCACACGGACAAAGTTGCGGGCATCGCCTAGTAGATGAATAAATGGAATAATAGCAATACAAAATGAAAATAATTCTCAAGCAATTTTTTTTGGTAGTTATGTAGGTAGGTACATCTAAAATCCTACTAACTTTAGAAGTCAAATCTAATAAGTACCACGATTAAAAGGTCTTAACTGGTACATAAATAAAAGTAAGTAGGTAACATTTATAATTATATTACATACGAAATCTGTTTTCAAGCACATTTCGCTTTCGCTAACTTTAAATCTCTTCAAGCGCAGACACGCTATTCTATAATACCTGTGTTCGTCGGTGAGCTTGCCGTCGAAATATAATTATAATATTTTGAGGTCAAGGACTGACGCCTATCATGCAATGTTGCTTCATACACGTGTATTCGTCACACGTGTCGCTGTACTTTGCACGTGGATAGATAGTTAAAATATAGAAATATAGACAAAAACTAATGAGATCGCAATACCATAGTTAAAGAAAAACTTCAGAGCGGACAGTCGACACGAAGCACACATCTTCTGCTATTTTCGCAAGAATTTACAAAATACTATACTAAAGTTTACAGCAGTCAACATTCATCGGTTAAGACGACGACTATAACATTTACAGCCGCACTCAGAGTCGTTAATCATTACTTTAGATTGAGTTACAACGAGACAGATTTATGTGAGATATGTAGCTCTGTCTCGTTTTAACTAAACTTAAGTAACGATTAAGCTACTCTGAGTATGGCTGTTAGTGAGATTGTTAATAATTAAAAAAGTAATTTTGTTTGGTCGGAGCCGTATCAACTTAATGTTTTTAACACAATTATTGCAAATTGAGCAAATCATTGGCACCAACAAACTCGTTCTATCTTTATATGAATCGACGACACGTAGACATACTGGAACGAAATTTTTATATTCATCGCTGTATCATCGTTGAAAGTAAGAAGTTAGCTTAGAGAATAGCACAGCTTTGCGGGCATTAAGCCATTTTACTCACATTATGCTCCCAAACAACTTTGTAAGCGGGCGGATTTGCGCGCACGACACACTCGAAGTACACGTCATCACCCTCTTCTATGTCGTTTGGGTTCAATTTTGAACCCAGTTGAAGCACGACTATGGGGACATCTGTTGACAAAAAAAATGGGGGAAGAGTTTGAATTTTATTTTTCGCAGTTTATGGGAGTTTCTAAAGGTTATGCAAACGTCTGCGATCAAAATTTTTCTTTACTTTTACATTCATTAGCGGATGTTTGCGTCGTAATAGCTATCTGCATGCGAAATTTGAACCCAATCCGTCCAGTAATTTGAGACGTGCGTTGATAGATCAGTGAGTCAGACATCTTTTCTATGTATAAAAGGAAAAGGTGACTGACTGATTTATCAACGCACAGCTCAAACTACTGTACGGATCGGACCGGAATTTGGCATGCAGATAACTATTATGACGTAGGCATCCGCTAAGAAAGGATTTTTTAAAGTTCAACCCCTAAGGGGGTGAAATAGGGGTTTGGAATTTGTGTAGTCCAAGCGGACGAAGTCGCGAGCATAACCTAGTCCTTTTATATCCATATCCATACTAATATTATAAATGCGAAAGTGTGTCTGTCTGTCTGTCTGCTAGCCTTGCACGACCCATCTGTTCAGCCGATTTTGATGAAATTTAGTACAGATATAGCTTGCATCCCGGGGAAGGACATAGGCTAATCAAAGAGTTCCCACGGGATTTTTGAAATACCTAAATCCACGCGGACGAAGTCGCGGGCATCAGCTAGTATTTTGATACAAAAACTAGTATTTACAGTGTAAGTTGAGTTTCATGCTAGTTTCGAGTGTAGCGTGCTCCAAATTCGCGTGATGTGCTCGACAGGTCAGCACTCGACCGTCGTGCTCCATGCGCGGCGTCCACCTTAGGAACGAAACCGTTTCGTTGCGGTCGTCGGAATTCTGTAACAAAGGATTGATATTATGGAAAAACCTATTTCAAAATAATTCGGTAGGTATTTGACAGCTAGTCAAATCAGTAACTTTTTATCAAACGTCAAAACGCACGCTTAGTATGCGAGATTCTATGAAATACCGGTGTGTGACGTCACAATCATTTGATCATCATCTTTTTTTAGTTTCATCGTTAATTAAAAATGGTTATTACACTTAAAACCAACATAGGACCTAGACTTTACGTATTTTGGAAGACCCTCTATTTAATAATCACTGAGAAATAATTTATTTTTGATGTACCTAGTCAAATACCCAATCCATGGCAATAGTAGATATTATTTAAGTACTAATACACACACACACACACACCCCTTTTCTAATTGTGACTTTGATATAGTGTAAACACTGTATATTGTACACTGTAAATCAGTACCCTTATTATAAATGCGAAAGTGTGTTTGTTTGTTGGTTTGTCCTTCAATCACGTCCCAACAGAGCAACGGATTGACGTGGTTTTTTGCATAGGTATAGTCAAAGATCTGGAGACTGACATAGGCTACTTTTAATCCCGGAAAATCAACGAGTTCCCACGGGATTTTAAAAACCTATATCCACGCGAACGAAGTCGCGGGCTTCAGCTAGTTGTTATATAATTTTAAGCTACCAAAATTACAAATTGATATAGGCAACTGTTTAGCTAATCGATCCAACAAGCCTACAAACTAGCTAGGCCTAGATTCAGACGTCCTTGGCTCACGTATTTATTCTAGAACGTTCAGAAACGACCTAGATGTGTTCTTGTAACGAATTGCTTTATCCTTTTTACGGATTTTGTGTGAAAGGTAGCGTAATCTACATTTTATATTTCTTTGTTTATTTTGTCCTTGCGCGAATTTAAGAAAAAAAAATTGAGTTAGAAAAAAAAAGTTAATTTTAGTAGTTTAGACAAGGTTAGAAAAGTTAAAATTTTTGCCTTAGATTAGTTTTATTAAATACTAGCTTATGCTCGCGACTTCGTCCGCGTGGACTACAAAATTTCAAAACCCTATTTCACCCCTTTAGGAGTTGAATTTTCAAAAATCCTTTCTTAGCGGATGCCTACGTCATAATAGCTATCTGCATGCCAAATTTCAGCCCGATCCGTCCAGTAGTTTGAGCTGTGCGTTGATAGATCAGTCAGTCAGTCAGTCAGTCAGTCACCTCTCCCTTTTATATATATAGACTACCTGATGCGACTTAATCCGCGTGGATTTAGGTTTTTAAAAACTTTTTGGTTGTCCGGGACAAAAGTAGCCTATGTCACTCTTGTGTTTCTTTGTTTTTCAATGTTTTTTTTTTGTATGTATGTACTTATTGGGTATACCTTTTGTGGATCAGCAACCACCATAGGCTTATCATCAAGCCACCAGGTGATGATGGCTGGTGGTCTGGACCCCACCGCTCTGCACGCCAGTTCAGCCTCTTGACCAACTGATATAGGTTGCTCCCGCGCCAGGATTTCAACCAGTAGTGGCCGTACTGCAAAACAATGCTGTGTTATTAACCGACTTAACAAAAGGTTAAAGTTTAACGGTAGACATCACGTTATTTCAACCGCCTGTCATGCAACTGGGACTTAGAGATTGTGGACTATCCAATTCGTACCAATCTTTTAGGTACAGTACGCGGCAGAAAGTAATGTGCATCGACCTTTAGATTTTTTGTTTTTTATTGGGTAGGAGGAAATCCTCATGGATACCAATTAGCATGCCCGACTTCACTGAGGCTTTCTCAGCGACCTACGGACTAAAACCTCCTCCCTTCGCTGGCCGTCCTTCCCCGGTACTGCAATACGCAAACCTTCAGGAAAGGGGCTGTCCGGTCAGGCCTCGTTTGCCCTTTGCCTGGACCATTCGTCGTTCACACGCTTCCTCATTATTTCCTGGAGCATTTTTGCACCCTTATTCCACCCCTCTTTAGAATTGAGACCGACAAAACTCACATAGGGTGGTTTTACAGTGACGTTTTCGCCAGCGCGGTTGGTAAGCGTCGCGGGCCACGAGCTTTGCGTCTCTTGGATCGTTACATGTTTAACGAAAACGCGCGGATGGCCCGCGTTGACTCGTTTTAATAGTTTCGAGCGGGTCATCCGTGCGCTTACCACCCGCGCAGACAGTAAGCGTCACTGTAAAACCACACATAAGTATTAGTAACAGAGACAACGCTCTACGAAGCCGAAATCTCTTCCTAAAGGTCGATGTACAATATTTCCTACCAGCTACTGTGGTATGGTCGTGGTTACCGTCCTACCGAATTGGTGGTTTTGCGTTTTACGTTATAAAAATACGCATAATATAATATTTTGTGCAAAATAATTCATGGATTTAAAGCAAAGTTGTATTAAAAATACATTTTTGTAGTTTCCGAAAGTAATTTTCATTTCACACATGAATAGGCAGGCCTACTAATATAGCGTTAACTTTCCACATGCATTTTAATTTGCTTCATATAGACTCTTTTATTTTTTTCCAGTTCAAACTGAATGTTTTGGTTCATATTTTTCTATATTATACAAACAGCGAATACGAAAAACGTGCTTTTGAATTATGAATACACACTATCTACTCTTACTTTCATAATATTTTGGGTTGTGAATGAGAGGAAATAAAAATTTCGCAGCAACTAGTGGATTTACTGAAATGAATAATGGAAAAGGTAAAATATATTTACCTGCAATATTATTTAAATCTAAATATATAAAAGGAAAAGGTGACTGACTGACTGAATGACTGACTTATATATCAACACACAGCTCAAACTAATGGACGGATTGGGCTGAAATTTGTCATACAGGCAGATGTTACGACGTAGGCGTCCGCAAGGGGGTGCAATAGGGGTTTGAAATTTGTGTAGTCCACGCGGACGAAGTCCTTGTTGAATTTTGCCCTCGACTTCATCCACGTGGACTATACAAATTTCAAACCCCCTCAGGGGTTGAATTTTCAAAAATCTTTTCTTAGCGGGTGCCTACGTCATAATATAGCTATCTGCATGAAAAATTTCAGCCCGCCCCATCCTATAGTTTGAGCTGTACGTTGATAGATCAGTCAGTCAGTCAGTCACCTTTTCCTTTTATATACTTAGAACCATGTCATTATGCCATAAAGCGAACATGAAACCAGGACCCGTTAATGTCTACCATTAACATTCATTGAAATTAAACGCCGTAATATAACGATAAAGTTGATTGAATAAATATAACATAGGTTTAATGCCCGCCCTACACTCCGAGCCACGAAGTCCGCGAATTTTACGAAACATGATTATTATTGGCACGTGGACGTCAATTCCGTTCCCAGTCCCCATGGGCAACGTTGCGTGGCCACTACACTATTTACAAGATTGTTAAGAGTCGTTCGCAGGTTTTATGCCCACTCTACACTCGAGTGTGGAGTGGGAATATTTAAGAGCCGTTTTCCACTTAAGCGGAGCGGAGAAGATATTGGTTCAGTCGACCAATCAGAATCTGAATAACGTAACATAGGTTTAATGCCCATCCTACACTCCGCGCCGCGAAGTCCGCGAATTTAGCGAAACATAATTATTATTGTACCTATATCAAATATTTAAAAAGAGCAACCGCCGAGTTTCTTGCTGGTTCTTCTCGGTAGGAAAGTCATTCCGAATCAGTGGTAGATGCATCCGACTATTCGAAAGTACTTGTAAAAGTTTATTTGAATAAAAAAGATTTATTTTTATTTTTTTATTGGCATGTGGACGTCAATTCCGTTCCCAATCCCCATGGGCAACGTTGCGTGGCCACAACACTATTTACAAGATTGTTAAGAGGCGTTCGCAGATTTTATGCCTACTCTACACTCGAGGGTGGAGCGGGAATATTTAAGGGCCGTTTTCCACTTAAGCGAAGCGGAGAAGATATTGGTTCAGTCGACCAATCAGATTCTTAATAGATGACGACAAAAAGTTATCACGTCATCCTTGAAAATCCGCTTCGCTTATGTGGAACCGAGCCTAAGGTACTTATTATTAAAAAAAAAGTAGTCTAATCTGAACATAGGCTAATGACTGTGGATTGTACAAAACAGATCTTAGCCGGGTTTGTGTATTGAAACTAAATTTTCTTTTTCTTTTTAAGAATTCCACACGTACTAAGTACATACAGTTCTAAAAATTCCTTATCAAACTTGCAAATTAAATGCCGTAACACTATAGTAACAGAAAAATCATGAGACTATTACGAACTAAAGCGAACGTGAAACAAAAACCTGCTAATGTCTACCATTAACATTACTTGAAAGGCGAAATTAAAAGCTGTAATAAAACGATAGAAAGCCGCGATATACCTAGCGTGCTTTACACCATAAAGACATGGCTTCCGATGGCAACTAAACCTTGGTGCGAAAATTGCTACCATGTCAGGAAGAGATATTTATCAGAACTTTTCATCACACTTCGGCTGTACCTAACTAAACTAAATGATTTCATGCTAAACAATGACAAGGAATGGGAAATCATGGTCATGAATACTTGTTGACGTATCGGAATTCGGACTCTACCTTTGCTTTTTTTTCATAGTTCTTCTTTTTTAAGAAAAAAAGAGAATGAATTTATTTGATTCATACAAACCAAAATAGATCGTCATAGTATACAGTGTGTATGAAATAATGCGATGTGAACGAACGAAGTGAAATGAAATGAAAGTAAATTATTTTTATTTTGCCAAATGTGAGTAGCAAAGTAAATGATGGTACATTCATGGATGGTCTCTTTCACATTTTTCCATTTATGTATGGCGTGCAAAATATGTGGTTAAACTTAACGAATGTAAGAAGTAGTTATAAGATTCATTAGATAGGTAATTTAAAAGAGCTTTGCCAAAAACCTGGGAGAGGAAGAGAAGAGCTTAACTGTAGTCACACTGCTTCTCGTGCTCAAAGAAAGCTCAGCCGTTATCATTTAATGAATTGTGTAAGGTCAAATTGAGGCTGCTCTGTTTGAGTCGATTAACTCCATAGGCTGAGAGTGTCAGGTTTATAAAATTGTGTATTAGTAACGGTGTTTTATCTCATCCGAGCAAGATCAAGGCTAGCATTGCCAGAAAAAAGGGAAGCCTCCAAAGCAATTTATTGCATACTAAAACTAAAGGTGAATCCACACTATTAACCCAGCCTAACGGCACGACATGGATTACCTGGTGTGATGACAGCTTACGGATTTCTTTTGTCCGTTCCACACGGGCGCCATTAGTTTTTATTTGTACGCCCCTTTGTTCTCGCATAATACCGTGACCTCGGAATAGAAGGAAATCATTCTCTATTATGATAACATGGACTATTAGAAAGTTTTCGCGACTTTTCTTACAAGAAAATTTAATGCTATGCGCATTCTTATTATTGCAATCGTTGTTGGTAAAGAAAAAGAAAAAAAACTTAAAAACTTTCTTGGTAGAAAAGTTTAATATGCAACTAATATAACAAAGAATCCAATAAAACTTCGTCCATTATGTCTAGATTTGGATAAATCAGACTCGCTCAAATGAAATATTTATATTTTATTTTTGCAATAGGGATAAAATATACAACATAATTAGGAATCAGTGGGAGTTGGAGAAAGCTATTTTCGGAGTTCCTCTGCGTGATCATATCAGAATTGAGGAGAGGGTCCGTAGAATAACCAGAACAACTAATAAGTATAGTCCTATAGGTTGCGAAGCTAAAGTAGTTCGAAAAACCGATAGACATTGGAATCTTAAAGTGTTGAAGTGCAGGAATAAAAAAAAACATAAATCCACGCGGGCAAAGGAGGGATCTCATCTAATCTCTATACATAAAAATGAATCGCTGAATGTGTTGCTGATCGCAAATCTCGAGAACAGCTGAACCGATTTCGCTAATTCTTTTTTATAATATTCCTTGAAGTACGAGGATGGATCTTACGGAGAGAAAAATTTAAAAAAATTGCCTGAAAAAGAATCGATTGTTTGCTGGGTCAGCTAGTAAATAATAAATAAGTGGAAAGAATAATACAATGAAGAATAATTTCCCGCTATCGAGGAAATGGTGTTATCCGAGAACAAAGGACACAAATAAAAATTAATGGTTCGCTGCTGGGGACGGACAAAAGAAATGCGTGAGCTGTCATACCTGTGGTTAATCTGAGCGCAATCGTTTTATCTTACACTCGTAATTGAGTGAGTAAAGCTGCGATTTTTTTTATATATATATATATATTTATTTATTCAAAAATGTTGTACAAGACAAAGACTCCTTAAAACTAGTACACATATACATAAAAAAGGTAGAAACAATAAAAATATGAGAACCTGAAGGAGTGCTTTGGCGTCCGTGCTAGGCAATTAGGCTATTTTAGTAACAATATTGTGTGTGTGTGTGTGTGTGAGTGTGTGTGTGTGTGTGACTGAAGTCAATCATAGCTAGTTGTTATTTAACTTAGTCTTAACTAAGTCTTAACCACTAACGTCGAGAAATTGTCGAACAATTTCTCGCCCCACAGTAGTCAAGACTCCTTAGCCAAGCGTATATTGTTTTTTTTAAATTTAGTTTGTTGAGCTTAGATATATTTAGCGTGTCATTTATTTTATTATAAAGTTTAGAACTAAGGAAGAAGTATTGTCGACCGGCAAGTAGATTAAAGTTCGTACTATCCCAACTTATTATGAACTAGCTTATGCTCGAGTCTTCCTCCGCGTGGACTAGGCAAATTTCAGGCACCTATTTTATCTCTAATGGGGTCGACACTTCTTTGTTAGCAGATGTCTAAGTCATAAGCTAGCTATCTGCATGCCCAGATTCATCTAGTAGTTTGAGCTGTGCGTTGATCAGATCAGTCAATCAGTCAGTCAGTTTTCCCTTTTATTTTCCTTCCCAGTTTATTTATTATATAATTAGATTTTTTTTAAATCCGGTCAGGGTAAATTTTTAGGATTTTCGAGCCTGCACGACCGCTCGAACGGAAGCATTGTGAACATTTTAGTAAAGAAGAGAACCTTGAGTGCAGTGGCGTGCACAGGATTTGAAGCCAGGGTAGGCATTAGTTAGGTAGGAACCTGTTTACTGGCAGGTCATAATGAAAAATATACAACTGGGGTAAGCAGTGCATTTATGCCTCTATGACCTGCACGCCACTGCTTGAGTGTCCTCTGTAGATGATAATATAGCTGCTAGAGAGAAGAAGTGGCTAATGTGAGCCTGGTTTTACTCAGTAAACCATCCCAACATGGGCAAGTTGGGTACAAGATAAGTAAGATTGCAGTCACGTGTCGCCATGTACGTAATTCTTCCATGCGAAAAATTTCTGAAAATTGCATTGCTTTTTGTGGTCCGCCTAACGAGCAAATGTAATTTTGTCGTCGCAAAATGTATAAGAGTTTTTGGACCATATTTCCTGGCATTTCGTAATTTTTAACGAGTTTATTTGATATGAAATTTATATACCTACGGCTATAAAATTAACTGAACTGCGTTTAGATTTCTTTTACCTAAAAATACCTAATTGAAAGTATAATTTATTTTATATATATTTTTCAAGTATTTATGTATAACGATTAACTGACCAATGGCAGTAATAATGTAACGCAAACCTATGCGGTGAATGCCTAACTTTTCTATCACTCCAGCCTCCCATTTAGAGAATCCGAAGTTCGATTCCGGGCATGCATCTCTAACTTTTTGGAGCCATGCGCGTTTAAAACAATTTAAAAGCAATGTTTTAAAGTTGGAGGAAAATATCGTAAGGGAAGGCTCCCTTACGATATTTTCTGAAAGTTGTCTGAAAGTATGTCTGAAAGTTCTTCATAATGTTCATAAAGGTGTGTGAAGTATAATCCATACTTGTACAGCGTGGTGGGCTAACCTAAACCCTAATCTGAGAGAAGACGCTCGACTCAACAATGAGCCGGTGATGGATTGAGATGTGAAATCATCAGTAACTTAGGGTAGGGCATTGGGTAGGCCGGCTTTGTTGCTCTCTAATAAACTGCAGTTCATCTCATAGTATGTGATTACTATAAGGTATATTAATTATAAAAAGCCTAAAAAATAATTCCTCATGCGCCATTAGAATTTTTTGTGTCAAATTTCATGTCAAAAGTACGATTTTAGTCCTTATTTTAAGAGCTAGTTGCACAACGGGGCGGCGAATTGCGGTGCGTTTTTAAATCCGTAAAGAATTTAAGTGTAAAATGTGTGAAAATCCGGTACGTAATTTATTACGCAGTGCGCGCGTTTCTATGTAGTTCTATAGTTCACAGATTTTGCGAAAAAAAAACGTAAACGTGGTGCGCGCTAGCTCTAATGAACCGTACTTTTGAAATGACAGTTGACCCATAGAGTTAAAATGGTACGTGAGGTGTCACTTTTAACGGACTATACTAACCCCCGTATTCACAGTCATTACTATGAGGTCTCACAGTGCGCTTGAACGCACAGTGTGTGGTTCCACCAATCAGATTATTTGGTCACGTCAATTTTCGATAATTTGATTGGTGGAACCCACACTATGCGTTCGAGCACACTATGCGATTTCATAGTAATGATTGTGAATACGGGTGTAAGTATCCAATGTAAAACTCACAAAAATAATAATAATATGTTCTGCATAATATTAATAGTAACTCAAACTTTGACAAACTATATTTTGTCGCAATATTTAAGCTTGTAAAATGTCACCTAGTCTAATAATATATTATT
Source organism: Maniola hyperantus (assembly GCF_902806685.2). Taxonomy (NCBI): domain Eukaryota; kingdom Metazoa; phylum Arthropoda; class Insecta; order Lepidoptera; family Nymphalidae; genus Maniola; species Maniola hyperantus. The sequence goes on along the minus strand of NC_048541.1, from coordinate 13,609,010 downwards.
CCGTAACAGAAATCCCTAGAACCGGCACAAAACTCGACAGGCAAGATGCTCTTCAAAACAAAATCCTATTTATGAAGCTTTCAGTTCAGGAGGCAAGAATACTGAAATAATCCTCCAACACTGTCACAAGTCCCCACGGTATTGATCATCCAATTTCATACCTGAAAATATATCCACTCCATACTGTTTTTACGAGCAGTGAATATACACTACATTACAATGTAAGAGTCAAGAGTATTATTTTTTATTTAAAATTCGACTCGATATAAAATAAAAGCTAAGTATAGTCCGTGACAGGTCGAAGTGGCAATCGAGGAGGGAACGCCCCGCACAACCGCACAGCCCCTGGGCTAACCATGTGCGTGCGAGCGCGCTTGACGTGCGATTGTGCTGGGCGTCCTGCCCACCTCATGCCCCGCTTTTTTACCGCAAGTCGCGGGAAAAAGCTAGGTACTTATTATAACAAAATATCTAACTTTAAGAGCCTCAATAGCTCAACCGGTATAGGAGTGGACTGAAAACCGAAAGGTCGACGGTTCAAACCCCGCCCGTTGCACTATTATCGTACCTACTCCTAGCACAAGTCTGACGCTTAATTGGAGAGGAAAGGGGAATATTAGTCATTTAACATGGCTAATATTCTTTATAAAAAAAAAAAAAAACTATTATGCAAAAAATGTGCTTGCAACGAAAGATTTTATCCAATAGCAGAATGCTAGACATGCTGCTATTGCAGAATTTAATAATTTTATGTATAGTGTTGTGAAATGGTGTGGGGGCAGACTGTACATAGTACTCAGTACATTATGCTGCGCGTTGCATAACTGCATAATATGAGTAGGACTTGGTAAGATGTACATAGATTTTCTTTCCCTTGCGGATATTAGCAAAGCAAGCTTGCTTGTTGCAAAATTAATCTTAAACAAGCACTCCTCATTTCATAACATCCTATTTCTAAATATGTAAAAGAATTAGCTTATACCCGCGACTTCGTCCGCGTAGACTAAACAGTCAGTCAGTTAATCAGTTAGCTGTTCCTTTTATTTATTCAGAAAAGGTGACTGTCTGACTGATCTATCCACGCACAGCTTATAAAATTGGCATGTAGATAGTTATTATGAGGCAGACGTCCGCTAAAGGATTTTTGAAAATTCAACCCCTAAGAGCTAACGCGCACCACGTTGCGGTGAGTTGCGCAAATTTGAATTTTTGAAAATCCGGTGCGGAAATAACTCCGCAGTGCGCGCGTTTACACATCTTCTATAGTTCACAAATTTTGCGGGGGGAAAAATGTGCGGAAATTTACCATGGTGTGCGCTAGCTCTAAGGGCGTTTGTATACTCTTCCGGATTTGGTTCGTATCTATCTGTGATTCTTCGACGTGGCCGTCATACAAATACGTAGGTACTTATTCATTCAATTTTCACGGAATCCGTGATTTCACGGATGAGTGCACAAACATCCTAAGGGGATAAAATAGGGGGTTCGAAATTTGTGTGAACTACGCAAACTTATCAACTATTTAAGTCACGCGCATATTATGGTATATTTCTTAAGAATTTCAACGAATAAAGTGGAAGTGTAAAGCAACGAAACCGCTCTATCTCAGAATCTCATTCAAATAGATCACTACTACGTACTACTACATTGAACTAGGAATCTGTGTTCAGGAATTTCTGAAATACACGCGAGAAATGCAAAATACGGTTCCTATTCTCAGACGGCGATAAATTCACTACTATAATATGTATTATGTATGGCAAAAATGTCGCCGCAATCTCCAATCTAGATCGCAATCTGGTATATAATGCAGTAGTAGCTTATTTCTATTCATGAATGAAGTCATTTTCTAAATACTAATGTTTTATAGAGAATAATATTATGTTCTATTATTTCTATTGTTCGTATAAGTTTTTGAGATGTTGTTTTAATTAGTATATATTTGTATGTTATTCACGATGAACATATTGTAGGTATTCAATTACATAATTATGACACCGCCTAAGTATCTTTTATTTCTTTGAGAAAGACTCAACCAACAAAACTACATTTGAAAATTGAAATACCTTCAAAATACTACTACGAAAGAAAGCTCAATTTTTTAATACACCCAAATTCATACGAATACTACAAATGCGAAAGTATATCAGCTATCTGTCTGTCTGTTACTTTTTCAGGGAACGTAAACATAGGGCCTAATTACCTAAGACAGTTCATGTCGCCCATTCGTCCCGCACTTACTGCACGATTGCTATGTCTAGATGGCTTCGTCGAACCTCCACATCACACATAATATTTTATTTACATTATGATCTCATTTCAGTTATACCGTGATCACCAAGATTGCTAGAATTTAGGTCTTGCGGTGCCGAAAATTGCAGAAATTATCTTAACAATAATATAATCACTATTACTTACAATATAGCTGTATTTGTACATTGACCCGCAGTGGCGGCACCAAAGCCGTGTTGTCGGCCGTACACGTGTACACAGCTTCGAAGTACGCCCTTGTCAGCTTAGGTATCCTAAGCTCTAGCAGGCTCAGCCGGGTATCGTCTTCGACTGGGTCCAACTTGGCGATTATCTCGTCACCCCTCTTCCACCGCAGTCGTGGCATTGGTTTTCCTGTAAATAAATAACTGATTGGCTAATATTTTTGGGTTCCGTACCCAAAGGGTAAAACGGGACCCTATTACTAAGATTCCACTGTCCGCCCGTCAGTTTGTCTGTCTGTCACCAGGCTGTATCTAACCGAGATAGTTAGACAGTTGAAATTTTCACAGATGATCTATTTCTGTTGCCGCTATAATAACAAATAATAAAAAATAGAATAAAAAAAATATTTAAGGGGACTCCAAACAACAAACGTGATATTTTTTGCTTGTTTTTATAGATAATGGTACGGAACCCTTCGTGCGCGAATCCGAAACGCACTTGGCCGGTTTTTTATTTATTTGTTTTGTACCGAAACCTTAAAAACTTGTGCAGTAGTGAACCAATCATAACAACGAGGCTTACGGCAATTAACGTAAGAGTTATATTTAATTTTTTATTACAATTTTGTCATGGTGAAATCATAAAAGTTACGCAATGAACCATAATGATTTGGTAAAAAAAACACGTGAAAATTTATAAGGTTTCATCCACAAAGTCGCAGAATCCCACAAACAATGCAAGAACTTTAAGAACATGGAAAGTTTTAACGCGCCACAGGCGTGAAGAAAACGTGACAAGACTTTAATGTTCGCGCTTTACTGTTAACGGCTCTGTTGTCATTTCTAATGAGGTTTCATAATTATCCCCTTTTTTTTATTCACCCGAAGAGAGCATGATTTTTCTTATTTTGTACCACCGCAGGTCTACCAGAAAAATCACCAATTTATTTGTCTCTGCTGAAAATCAAACCCAGGAACTTCTATATATAAAAAGAAAAGGTGACTGACTGACTGAATGACTGACTAATTGATATACCAATGCAAGCTCAAACTACTGGACGGATCAGGCTGAAATTTTGTATGCAGATAGCTATTATGACGTAGGCATCCGCTAAGAAAGGATTTTTAAAAATGTATCCCCTTAGGGGGTGAAATAGGGGTTTGAAATTTGTGTAGGCCACGCGGACGAAGTCGCGAGTTCTGATGATGATGATGATCGGTACTGATTCGCACCGACCTATCGCTTCCAGTAACCTGGTTTTTTATGCAAGCACCCATAGGAACAACTGCACAGGGGAGCTGGTACAGTCAAAATTGACACTGTAGACTAACAAGAGTGCAGTCAAGTGAAAACCTGTCTTCGATAATAAGCTGAAGTGTGTTCCGCCTTTGTTTAGACTAACAAACGTCTCAAAGTATTCATAAGCCACGAATCCGGGTTACAACGAAACAGCATAACAAGCTAAGCCGACACGGCCGTGCCAAAGACATGGCGTGACTGTAGTGTTGGCGCCCCACTGTTGATTACCTACTGTTTCATGTATTCCTATTAACGCTATTTACTTTAACGACTACTGATTTTGAACATTGTTATACATACTTATATTGTATTAACTGATGAAATTAGTTAAACTCGACTAACTTAATATTAGTAAAAAAAAAAACATTCCTTCCTGTATTTTTAAAATGTCACAATATATTGCAAATAAAACATCTGACTAACGGTCGAGGGCAAAGAAAGTTACGCAAATAGGTCACTCGGAGTCAATGCCGCGTCGTAGGTGAGGCATTGACCCGAGTTTTGCACGCTATACATTACGGGTTTGAGAAATACTAAATCACTAAAACTACAAGATAAGGCAAATGGTTATTGGCCTTGGATTGCGTTTAGGTTGCATAATAATAACCCTAAGTTTTTACTAGCGTTCTGGTTACACCTTGTATAGGTAACTAAAATAAATATGTGCCGTATACGATGATAAAATTATTATTATCGTGATCGCCAAAATGATCAGGTGTGGAGCGTGAACTCTTATATCAAATTCTGTAGTATATTTTTAATTAATTACTGCGTTTAACGGGTCACGCCAAGGTAACAAAAGGTCGGAATTGCCGCTTCACGGATGACATTTTATAATAGCGTGACCAAAGCAACCATTTTTCTTGACCGTTATCACGAAATGCAACTAAAGAAATAATTAAAAGTATTTTTTTACAGACGGATTAACTTTTGAAATAGAGTTCTGAAAATCTGAACATAGGTTTTATAATTTTATTTTTTAATTGTCATAGCGTAAATACATACAGGAAGCGGTGATAGTCTAGTGGTTAAGACGTCCGTCTTCTTTTCGAGAGGTCGGGGGTTCGATCCCGGGCACGCACCTCTAACTTTTCGGAGTTATGTGCGTATTTAAATCAATTAAATATCACTTGCTTTAACGGTAAAGGAAAACATCGTGAGAGTTCTCCATATTCCCAAAGGTGTGTGAAGTATGCCAATCCGCATTGGGCCAGCGTGGCAGACTATGGCCTGAACCCTTCTCACTTTGAGAGGAGCCCTGTGCTCTGTAGTGAGCCGGCTATGGGTTGATCATGATGATGATGATGTTATGCATTCAGTAAGACGATACGCTCAGTAGCTTTTTAAATGCAAGGGTAAATGTTAGATATGTACGTTTCAGGCTTTACTTTAGTCTTAAATATAAAAAGGATTGACAGACTGACTGATCTATCGACGCACAGCTCAAACTACTGGACGGATCGGGCTGAAATTTGGCATGCCGATAGCTATTATGACGTAGACATCCGCTAAGAGAGGATTTTTGAAAATTCAACCCCTAAGGGGGTGAAATAAGGGTTTGAAATTTATGTAGTCTACGTGAACAGATAAAATTGGTACCACATAATTGATTTGTACTCTAATTTTACCTCCACTTACAACACAGGTAAGCTTCAGGCTGGTGTCTTCTATATATGGGCCCGCTATGCCTATGACTTCTTTGTCGGCTTCGTCAAAGATCTTCGGCTTTTCTGGCAGTTCTGTAAAGAAGGAAAATATAGGTTAAAAGATGTACTTCTTGAATATACTTGTTTGGTGATGGTACTACTAGAAGTCTAGAACCATGGTGGAAGCCTTAAAACCAGACCTACCTACCTGAGGCAAGTAACAAAATATGTCAAAAATTGGCTAAGTGCGAGTCGAACTCGAACACGAAGGGTTCCGTGCCAACGTACAAGAAATAACATTTTTTTTTAATTTTTTAGGTAGGTATTTGTTTTTTAGCGGCAATAGAAAAACACAATCTGTGAAATTTCCAAATCTCTACCTATTACAGTTCACGAGATACAGCCCGCGGACAGACACACAAACATTTCACTGAACCCATATTGCAAGAGATTAATAAAATTGCAATTTGAACTTTGAAAGTAATTTCAGTAACTGCAAGGCGTCGCTTCTACATGGCATTAGACTGGCTATTTAAAAATGGTTTAGCAAAATATAATTTCCCAGAAAGAACTATGAATACCAAAGAAAAAAACTACAATGTACAACTATATCATAGGAGAGTTCGTCAAAACTTTTAGCATTTATGCTACCGAATAGTAGTTTCATTTGAAAAAGACTCACAATTCTCGTTATTATAATATCCGGCTTGAGACCTTGTCATTCGGTCGTATACAAATGTGTCATGACCTCACTTCACACTTTCTATATAAAAAGCCTTAAGTAGAGCGCGAGAAGGTCAGACTTTTGTTGAATTTTCAGTACTTAGTTGTATGGAATCGTAATAATAATATGACAGGTTCATTACTAGAGAGCCCGCAGCGTTTGAAAATATCATATCCCAGTTAACAATGTTATTTGTATAACGTAGAAATTATGTATGTTTTGCCCCTGAATAACATTAATATGACCCTATGATATTTTACCCTTAATTAGAAACATGCGGGTCAAACAAGGTCGGTGCAGACGAAGGATACCTACTTTGCTGACAGATCCGTCCGCAAAATTAGAATTTATGGAAAACTAAAAGATACCTCCTCATCCTGTCCTCATACGCATTGCTAAGGTTTGGAATACTCTTCCACGATATGTGTTTCCTACCAACTACAACCCGGGTATCCTTAAAACAAGAGTGAATAGGCATCTTCTAGGTAAACGCGTCCCATCTTAGAGCGCATCATCACTTTCCATCAGGTGTGATTGCGGTCAAGCGTTTGCCTATAATTAATTAAAAAAAACTAATCTAAAAGTGAACATCTTAAAAATTTACTTAAACAATAAAACTAAAACTAAAATCTTAAAAAAATATAATATTATAATTAAAATATATTATTAAAAGGATTCCCTTTAGGCAAGGTTCCGAAGATACTGGCAGCGTTCCCCTTTTGAATATATATATATATATATATATAATAATTCTTTGTCCGAGGTAGCTGCCAGCTTTTCGGTCTCCTGTGATGTCAACTTATGGAAATGTATGTCATGTACATGTACGAGTGCTCAAAAAGTCTGTCGCCGGGCTATAAGCGAGTGTGCAAGTGCGACGAGCGATTACTCGCGCCATTCGCCCGCAGTCGCTCAGTCCTGTGCAAATCTGCGGGCGCGTTACACGTGTTCAAGCGAGCGAGCATCGCTGGACGAATATCGTTGAGCGAGTTTATTTTTGACAGCTCGTCGCTCAGCGACAAAACTAGTAAAGCGAGTAGTCGCCGGCATGTGTGAACAATCAGAGAGCATATTTTGATATATGCATCTCTTTCGTTTACACGGAATGTACATTTATTGTGCGTTTCTTGAGAGAGAAGATCGCTAATAGCTAGTCGTTTTCTCGCCCGGCGGTCAGACCACTGCCTAAAGGAGACCGACCAGTTTTGGGCCTAGTCACAGTAAACAGTACACTTGTCGTCTAATTATTGTTACTAGTACTTGATTGATAATTGCATAAGTATTGTTCAAATAACACATTATCTAACACAACCTAATCATCGATTTGAGCCCATATATTTTGATTATGCAATTGTCGGTCAAACTGAAACTACAGCAGTGTAAAAGATATATTTTTATTTAACAAATGACAATAATTTGGAACTTGTACCTAACGATTTGATCACCTACAAGAAACCCCAAGCATAGGTCTCCCCATCACCCGCTGAGTGACTCTGTGCTTTCTCACTAAGAAAGTTTTTATGAGGTACCAAAAATTAATTATTATTAAGTGCGGCGTTCATCAATTTTATTTTTTTACCTTTATTATCTTGTAAAGCGTTTTATCTAATGCGAAAGATGTCTGAGTGGCTCTCTCGGGAATTAATCCTTAAGTTTGCTGTTTTTAATGACTTCATCAAAGTAAGTGCTACAGAAGTTGTTATACTAAACTTGAAGGACTAAGAAATACATCTTACAATGACGCAATGTGTTTTTTGAATGAAACAATATTTTGATACAGAAAATAATGTTCTCACTTATTGTTTTTAACCTTTTTCGACCTAGCGAAGCGAGTTTACACTTGTGACTCTCTGTCCATCCGTCTTAGAACTATCCGTCTGTTAGAGCTTTATAACTTCCAAATTAGTAAACTACAAATATTATTTTGAAAGCAATAGCAAGTCAATGTGTCTTATACCCTAACAACTGTGCCTTTCATGTTTTTAACGGATAAGAAAGACCATCAGTACCCTTATTATAATCAGTACCCTTATTATAAATGCGAAAGTATGTTTGTTTGTTGGTTTGTCCTTCAATCACGTCGCAACGGTGCAACGGATTGACGAGATTTTTTTTATGGCTATAGATAAAGACCTGGGGAGGATTTATCCCAGGAAATCAAAGAGTTCCCACGGGATTTTTAAAAACCTAATTCCACGTTGACGACGTCGCGGGCAGCTTATAATCTATTTTTCTGGCACCTAATATTATAATACTCTCAAAGCAAAAGTGAAAAAGCATCTAAGTAGAAGCAAACTCTTTCCATCACACGTGATGCTTGCTTTCCATCATGCTGGATTATAGACAAGCGCAGTCTGTCGTTAATTTAAAAAAAACTGCTTTAGGCTAAGCAATTTTCCTTAGCAAAAAATACGTTTTTGAAGTTCCGTACCCGAAGAGTGATTATTTATTCATATACATTACCTTATTACCTACTAAGCCTCCGCTGTTCGTCCGTCTGTCTGTATGTCCATCCGTCTGTTTGTCAACGGGATGTATCTTATGAACCGTAATAGGTCATCATTATCATGATCAACCCATCACCGGCTCACTACAGAGTACGGGTCTCCTCTCAGAGTGAGAAGGGTTTTGGCCATAGTCTACCACGCTGGCCAAGGGCGGATTGGTAGACTTCACACACCTTTGAGAACATTGTGGAGAACTCTCAGGCATGCAGGTTTCCTCACGATGTTTTCCTTCACCGTTAAAGCAAGTGATATTAATTTAATTAAAACTCACATATTCGGAGTTATAACTCCGAAAAGTTAGAGGTGCGTGCCCGGGATCGAACCCCCGACCTCCAATTAGAAGGCGGACGTCCTAACCCCTAGGCTATCACAGCTTTTTATGTCTCATATAACTGCACATTAAAGTTAATGAAAAAGTGTTAGCAAGTAATTTAATACATTAGCTCATAATGGGTACGCACAAAGCGTTATATAAGGAACATTGAGCTTTCAGTTCTGGTGCGATGAGACTGTTCGTGATAAATTGGGGGCACACGAGGTGGGGACTCCATAATTGAGTTACCCTACATTAAACTTTTTTCCCCGGACCGTATATTGCTAAAATAAAAGCCTTAGGCCTGACGCACACAGATAGAGTTGGAGCAGAAGCAATCTTTTTGAAAACAAAATCTCAGCATTATGTACTTTGACTTAAACGGTTGAAATTGGCATAAAGCGCGCAAAACAAAACACACAGTTCAATCTAAACACGATGTGTACAATGTGCAGTCATAACTGTGCATTGTATAAAAACAGATTTCAGTCAGTTTATTGCTTGTATAATAGGTGTAAGCAGAACGCTAGCAAAAACGTTATCTAAACACAATCCAATACCAATAGCCATTTGCCTCATTTTGTAATTTTAGTGATTAAGTATTTTTAAAACCCGCAATGTATAGCGTGAAAAACTGGGGTCAATGCCCGCATTCATCTTAGATTGCCCACTACGTGGCGTTGACTCCGAATGGCCTACTTACGCAACATTCATTGACATCTAGCGTCAGTCAGATGTTTTATCTGCCATATATCGTGAAATTTCTTAAAATATAGGATTTATTTTTATTTTTTTCCACGTTTTTTTGTTGTTGTAGGTATCATTATTATCACTGATCATCAGTACTATCACCTATCATCGTTTTTGCCAGCGTTCTGGTAACACCCTATACAAGGCTTATTTTAAGTAGTTTTCAAGATGGACAGATCACAGCGGTTTCACTTTACTCTGCCGTTGGGCGTTGCACCTTAAAGTCGTCCCGAACACAAATTACTTTCGACCCAAAGCAATCTCATCATCGTTATTGTGATTTTTGAGATGACATTTTTCATTCCTGATATCATGAACTCAAAATACTAGTTCACTCTAACAGCCCTTTTACACCTGCGTCCAGTTTTTTGCAGAATCCTGTTTTCTGCAGGATCCCGTCTGATGGCGAATGTGCCGCATGCGGGATGAAGTTTTGATAACCTCAGTTGCGCAGTGGTAAGTGCTGTGGTCTTTTAAGTGGGAGGTCCTGGGCTCGATTCCCGGCAGGGGTTTGGAATTTTATAATTTCTGGTCCGGTCTGGTGGGAGGCTTTGACCGTGGCTAGTTACCACCCTATTGGCAAAGCCGTGCCGCCAAGCGATTAAGCGTTACGGTACGATGCCGCGTAGAAACCAAGGGCGTATGGGTTTAATAAAAACTGCCGTACCCCTTCCAGGTTAGCACGCATCCATCTTGGATTGCATCATCACTTACCACCAGGTGAGATTGCAGTCAAAGGCTAACTTGTATCTGAATTAAAAAAAAAGCTTTCAATTGTTAAAATGTAAAGTTTAAAGCTATCATACTAATATAGTCACTATTTGATTTAGTTTAGTTATGCGCTGGGGCTGATATGTTTAGTTTAGAGATCGGGGGCTGACATGTTTAGTTTAGAGATCGGGGGCTGACATGTTTAGTTTAGAGATCGGGGGATGACATGTTTAGTTTAGAGATCTCGGGCTGACATGTTTAGTTTAGAAATCGTTTATAAAGGACTTAGTCCAAATAATTAACGGTGGAAACTTCTGAAAAATTAAAATTAAGCTCAAACCATAAAATTGTCAACAACACCAGTATTTTTTATCTCTCAACTCAAAACTCCGCACCCCACCTTGTTTGTTAGCACTTCACACACAAAACACGTCCCTTTATATGCGAAATCACTGAACATGCAAGTGGGATCCTCATTAATGTAAAAGGGGTTCTCTAAATTCACACACACTTCTCAGAGTACGGGTATTGTTCGATATGGGTACATTCAATGTTCCACTTTCCACTTTTTTAATTTCTTGCACGCCCTCTCTAGTACTTTAAAGTCTATGGCGCGTGGCGTCCCATTGTCACTTCCCCTTTATTTTGGTTCTGTATAACAAGTTTTTTGTAAGCACCTAGGTCATCTCGAATATCTCTTACGAATACCTATCTCTTATACATGTATAATAAAACGGCTTTACTCACGTATTGAACATAGTTTAAACGCTAAAATCTCTTACAAAGTAAAAGTCAACCACTACGGCGCTCTGCTGCGCGATTGCGAGAGAATGACAGCTACAATGTCACGATCGCAATCATCTCAGATTGGTTAACGCTCGCTCACTATTGGCTACAATGTATTGTTGCAATAAGAATCGCACAAATTTAGCCAATCAGAACAATTGAGATTGTAATAATGATTGATGCAGGTTTTAGACAATCGCCCTACAGGTCTACCTACTTAGTGCGAATTTGACGACCCCCCTGGCGCAGTGGTAAGTACTGTGGTCCTATTAGTGGGAGGTCCCGGGTTCAACTCCTGGCAGGGGTTTGGAATTTTATGATTTCTAAAATTCTGATCTGATTTGGTGGGAGGCTTCGGTAGTGGCTAGTTACCACCCTACTTGCAAAGCCATGCCACCAAGCGATTTAGAGTTCCGGGACGATGCCGTGTAGAAACCAAAGGGCATGGGTTTAATAAAAACTGATATACCTATTCCAGGTTACCCCGCTACCATCTTAGACTGCATCATCACTTAACATCAGGTGAGATTGCAGTCAAGGGCTTACCTGTATCTGAATAAAAATAAATGGCAAAGTTCAGCAAGTGATTATTATTTTGCTAAAATGTATATAATTTTGAAAAAACAGAGATGCCTAAACGGGACTGAACCCAACACCCCCCGAAAAGGAGGATAACCCCCCCTGATTTTACAATTTTAATTAGTTATTATCTTTATCGAAATATATAAAAGGAAAAGATGACTGGCTGATCTATCAACGCACAGCACAAATTACTGGACGGATCTGAAATTCAGCATGCAGATAGCTATTATGACGTAAGCATCCGCTAAAAAAGGATTTTTGAAAATTCTATCCCCGAGCGGGTGAAATAGGGGTTTGAAATTTGTGTAGTCCACGCGGACAAAGTCGCGAGCTTAAGCTAGTCTTACAATGAAATTTAAGGCTCCAAGTAAGTTATTTGTGTATAGGAAAGTAGCTTCACCCGGGAAAATCTAGACTTTCAAGAGACACCTACACTGTGACGTAATCAAAATAATTTGCAATAATACACCCAATTAAAAACATTCAACAAAAAAAAATTCATCGGCTGCATTACAGAGAGATATAATGAAACATTTTACTGAAATTCGCGCTGTGCTCGCACCGGATAACTAAAAAAGCCTCCATGAGGCAAATTAAAATACATCTGGAATAATCAGTCTGTATACCTACTACGTAAGAGTCAATACACACCGAGCTGAGCTCGGAGCTAAACTGCAATTTTTTTTATTTTTGCATCCGATATAAGGAAGAGTCTTCGTGACGCGCTTCTCAGCGCTTTTTGTATAAACGTAGATACGTTCTCTAAACTCAATAAAAATGTGTAGTCTACTACTTACTCTGTTCAGTATCCAAATAAGTCAAAATATAATTGCATACATTTTGATTGTAAAAGTTTGCATATAAGTTTTATTTGTCCATAAAAATGTCAGTACAAATTTAGATAAAAATTGAGTCAAAGGTTCATAAAAAGCTTTATGAGCTCTTTTGAATCATCAAAGCCCTGTCCGCTCGACTCTACTAGGTACTTGTATGGAATGCTGTTCCTTTCAATACATTCTTAAAAACGCTCCAACTTTTACGTTAAAGTTGTAGTAGAACTTCTAAATAAATTTTTCGTTATAAAAGTATGAAACTTGTATACAGCCAAAAGTGGAAACTTTAGGTACATTCTCGCATAAAAGCAAATGGATACCTCCATAAAATATTTGGCTCGCTGAATGGCCACATACATCGCTGGCGTCCGGCCAATTTGGACTTTATTACTGCTACCTATATCAATCATTTTGCTATTTATTCCCCCGGCTTCGTTCGTTGCTTTATGTCGTAATGCAGCAGAAATTCTCTTAGAAATTCCAACATACATTTAAACTAGTTTTTGCTTCAGGTCACGATCGCATTATTTAAAGTTTCCACTGATTTTAGAAAGCCTGTAGAATTTCGTGGCATGAAATAACATCTAAATCTATAAAACTATTGCCTTTTAATCTGACTACAGAAGCTTGAAATTTAGAGATGAAAGCTTTTATGCGTGGGCGAAGCTTTTTAGAAATCAAGGCTGACGTAGACAACGGTAAACTTTTATAATAAAATGAAATATTAATCTATGCTTAGTACAAAGGCAGTTTTACGTCGAAGCAACAACATGCGACAATGCGGCATGCTTCAAAACAAACATAATATTTGCGGCCTTTAATAGCAGGTCTATTTTATTCAAAGACTAATAAGAATAGCATGCTGTACAATTGGAATATTAAAACGAAGTTCTGACGAAAATTCTACTGACGATTTTTGTTAAGTATATTAAACTGTAATAGTAAATAATACGCGATGGGTAGTTCCGGCAGGGGGTATGACCACAATTACACATGATTGAAAATAACATTGGAATGTGCTTGAAGAAGATGCCTATTCAATTTTCCCTTGAAGTATCTAAATTGTAAGTGGCAGGGAAGAGGGAAGCCTTAGAAATGAAGAAGCGAAGCGCTTTCGCTCAAATATAATGGATGACAAAACCTTTATAACGCCAGACGCGTCGTCGCTTTTTGTGTAACGTTTCTTTTATGTAAGAATGTGTAGGTGGGCGTGTAACCTTACATCACGAGGGTTGTATATTGTGTATGGCTCATATATTAATATTGTATGAATAGTTTGCCAAATAACACGATGTATTTTTGGTCACTAGCAATTATAACTGACTAGCTGCCCCGGCAAACTTCGTACCGCCTAACAGTCGATTCTTTTTCAGGTCATTTTTTAAATTTTTCCCTCCGTAAGAACAATTCTCGTACTTCAAGGAATATTATAAAAAAAGAATTAGCGAAATCGGTTCAGCTGTTCTCGAGATTTGCGATGAGCAACACATTTAGTGATTCATTTTTATATTATAGATTATCTAGATTCTCTAGAACTTCGAAAAGTTAGAGGTGCGTGCCCGGGAATTGAACCCCCGACCTCCAATTAGAAGGCGGATATCCTAACCACTAGGGTATCACAGCTTTTAAGAATGTTCAATACCAGTAATATTTTGTTGCCTTTGAAATCTAATATCTGAAAGGTCGTTGTAAATAAAAGCTCCAAGCTGGCATAAAAATGAAACCAAACAAATTATCTTAATAAACCAAAACACTAAAAACACTCGTAAAATCAAATTATAATATTAAAATTGTCTCTGTATAGCCGCAGCTTTATATTGTTGTTTTTAATTAAGAACAGGGTTAAACAAAATTGGTCGAATTACATTCAGAAGTTTGTAATTACGCTCATTTGGGATATCAGGGGTGGGTACTGGGAATTTTTGGCCCACATCTCGCCCGGGTTGCGTGTAATGGTTTCGGTTGCAAATTACACGAGCGTTCATGTAATAATTCAAAACCTTATTATCTGAAGTGGATAATTCTTATTAGAACATTTTATGTATCACTTATTAGTTTTGCTACGCGATTACGTTAGTTTATGAGCCTAGTACACATTAGCTGAACGTGCTCGGCCAATGCACTCGGCACACATGAAGAGGGCGAGAGAGAGCATGTGCTGGTCAGCTTTGATCAGATTGTTGACTTTTGTGTCTTCTCACACAAATATTAAATGATCCTTATGCAATTTGGAAACAGCGCATACAAATAATTGACCGTTATTTGCTGAACACAATCATTACGTTTTGGAACTGTGTGAGGTACGTCAATTCAATTGTGCGATGCGCCCCGCTCATAATAATATGCGTGCTCTAAATTACATTCAAAAGTTTGTAATTACGCTCATTTGGGATATCAGGGGTGGGTACTGGGAATTTTTGGCCCACATCTCGCCCGGGTTGTGTGTAATGGTTTCGGTTGCAAATTACACGAGCGTTCATGTAATAATTCAAAACGCTATTATCAGAAGTGGATAATTTGTGTATTGGTGTTAGAACATTGTATGTACCTATCACTAGTTTTACCATGCGATTACATTAGTCTATGACCACATTGGCCTAATGCACTCGACCAATGCACTAGACAAACGTGAACAGAGCCAGCTGGCGCAGTATAAAATTACCATAACAGAGACCCATATATTGTCTATACTTACAAAATTACATCAGCCCATCGTTCTAACCGTTCTAACCCCATGCGCTTGGATAATCCATACAGACTCGCTTGACATAATATAAAACCAGCCCGAAACCATCACCAGTTGGTTTGGTGCTTTTGAGGGGGTTTATTAATTAAACATCAAAGTATCTTGACACCGGAAACCGGCACGTGTCTAACGCAATGGCCCAATGTGTACCGGGTCTTATTCTATTTTATTAAACTGACACACAGCAAGAACACTGAAAATTATTTGACGTCAGTATTGGCAAAGAGCTCGTTCAGGAAACCGCAATTTTGGCCCGGTTCCGACACTTCCGGAAATAAATTTGCCAGGCGTCTGCTCCAGGTGACTTTTACATAGATGATGCAACATCGAGCTTGGTATGCTATAGACGTATGGCTACAATAGTTAATGACTTCACAAATTATAGGAGATCACACATTGAAAATGCAAAATACGTCATAGCATAATGCGTGCCATAAAAATGCGTTACCTGAAGTAACAGGTGGGGTTGTATTTTGGATATGAGTAATGTTTGCTCCTTAACAGCAAGCATAACCAGTAAGATAAAACTTTCTCACTGCATTAAAGCATTGCAAAATCCGCAAGAGGTACGTGGCACACTGGCCTTGTCCTTGACCTTGGGTGTCCTTGGGCTGCTGTTTGTGTTGAAATAAAGCTTCATTTACGCCAAAGCAATGTCCATGCAATGTGATGTTAGTACGATAACGCCAAAGCAATGTCGTACTATGTTAGTACGATATTGCTACATAAAACAATAAATTAACATGTTTAACAAGAATCTTTGTCAGACAGTCGTATCGTATTATTCCAATTCTACAACATGATGTTATCTCGGCATAAAATAAACTACCGCATGCTGTATTGTCGCATGCTGTTGCTACGGCGTAAAACAGCCTTAAGAGTCGGCGTGCCGGATGTTACTTTAGTCTACTTCTGGATAATAATGTGCAAGAAAAACGGAACTCATAATAACAAATAACAGCGGTAAATAATAATAAATTATTTATTTTTGTCTTCTGATGATTTCAACATTCCGATTTTAATACTTAACGTTTAAATGGCATCGCATTGTACTGATTTATGTAAAAAAGACAGAAAGGCTTTAAATAAATGGTAATTTACATATTTTCACATGATTGGAGGCAATCGTATGTCGCTGCTCAATTTATTGGAGTAGCTCGGAAACGGTGCAGTGTCATATAATATGATATATTTTTAATATAAATGCGGTCCATTATTTTAATGTGTTAAGCAATTTTGTTATAATTTTTCAGAAAAGCTTATTGAAACGCGAATAAGGGCCTTTTTTATTCTGATACAAGTTAGCCCTTGACTACGATCTCACTGAAGACACAATGCAGTCTAAAGTGAGCTAACTTGGAAGGGGTATAGCAGTTTCCATACGCCTTCCTTACTGGGATTAAATTAATACCCCTGATCGGTTTCTACACGGCATCACGCTGAATTGCTTGGTTGCACGGCTTTGCCAGCAGGGTGGTAACTAGCCACGACTGAAGCCTCCCACGAGACCAGACCAGAAATTTATAAATTCCAAACCCCTGCCAAGAATCGAACCGAATCGAATCGAGGTAAAAAGAAGACAGCAGAAGTTGGTCAAATTTAATAAAATGTGTAACTCAAAGACACCGACAAAGACAAGTTTAAGATCCAAACGCATTTGCGTTGCGCTGCGCGATGCTAAGCGACGTAGCAGTGGCTTGATAATATTGTAGTTTCTGCCTTGCTCCATACAAAATTCAGGTAAACCATATCTGCCGCGAAGCGTCGCGTCGCGCAGCGCAACTCAAGTGCGTTGGAACCTTAAGACTATTAAAAATAATCCCTGTTTCAATACCTTTCCAGTCATCACTTTGTAAAGCTTTAAACGTAGGTAGTCATTTTGAAAATTATTGTGACATACCATGCATCCTATTACTCTGAGGCCGTATAAAATCGACGTCATTATTTTCCATGGAACTAACAGAGAGTTTTAAGTTTCCCCGGGGCAATAAAACCCCTATTAAGCTTGCTTTTATCTCCAACAATAATAGAACATTTTATTGTTCTATCCCTTTTTATTGCTGATGGCATATAAACACTTGGCCACTGTCTACGTTTGGGATTTATAAAACAAATGGTGGTGTGACGTCATTAGAATTTTGATGACGAAACTAAGTGGCTTTAGAGCGAATGTGTTTAGTTTAATGTCTTTTAAAATTCTAATTGTATTGCTTAACGAGTTTTTTTTTCAGATACAAGTTAGTCCTTGATTGTAATCTTACTTTCCATCTTAATTCTTACCATGCATTAAACTCATGATACGCCTTTGGTGCAGGAACGTTAAATCGCTTGGTAGCACGACTTTGCCAATAGGGTGGTAATTACTTTAGCCACGGCCGAAGCCTCCCACCAGCGGGGTGATTCGCTAACTCAATGTCTAACACCGAATGATAGCCAACGAGCCTATTTGACTTTAGGTGGTGCTACAGTGCTGTGTCATTGAGTGATTTCAAAATAGTTTTCGTAGAAAAACTTCAATGGATTAAAAATAAATGTCAAATGAGCTCGGTGGCTATCATTCAGTGTTAGATCGCCCCGCACCGCAGACCAGACCAGAGACAATTTAGAAATTATAAATTCTCAAATTGCCCCTGCTGGGAATCGAACCCGAGACATTAGAATTTTGATGATGAGCCAAAGTGGATTTGGAGCGAATCTGTTTATTCTAAAGTGTTTTAAAATTCTAATTATATTGCTCAACGAGCTTTCGCCCGCATTAGGCAGTGGTCCGACCGCCGACGATGAACGAGAAACGAGTGGAACTAGAAACTTAAACGAGTTGGCGATCAGCGGGAAGCGAGTGTGTAGTTTCGATGGTTTTGTCGCCGGACTATAAGCGAGTGTGCAAGTGCGACGAGCGATTACTCGCGCCATTCGCCCGCGGTCGCTCAGTCTTGTGCCAACCTGCGCGCGCGTTACACGTGTTTAGCGAGCGAGCATCGCTGAGCGAGTTTATTTTTGAAAGCTCATCGCTCAGCGACAAAACTAGTAAAGCGTGTCGTCGCCGGCAGTGTGAACAGTCAGAGAGCTACTTTTGATATAATATGCATCTCTTTCATTTACACGGAATGTATATTTATTGTGCGTTTCTTGAGAGAGAAAATCGCCGATAGTTAGTCGTTTTCTCCGCGCGCGGCGGTCGGACCACTGCCGAACTGTACTGTACTTTTGAACTGTAAAGCTTAGCCTCAAAAGTCAAACCACGTAGTTTGTCCAAATTGTAATTTGCTGTGTTGCCTCGTTGGACTACTGGTATCTGTTTAGCATGTTCGTCTGTATATGACGATGTCCTGGGTTCGATTTCCGGATCGGGCCAGTAATAAGTAAATTCTCAGTCCTGCCCGCAGTTAGGAAGTTGGCGGTGTTTCACCCCCGTGCCTCGGAGAGCACGTAAAGCCGTCAGTCTTGCGCCTGATCTCTCTCCGATTGTGTCGGATTTCCATACCATCGAACTTTGAGAGTGAGGAAATAGAGAGTGCTCCTGTGATTGCGCACAATACTTGTGCACTATAATCAGTGGCGTGCAACTCATAGTGGCATAAAAGCGCTGCTTACCCAAGAAATAGTTAACTCAGTTGAAATTGCTCAATGGTCATTATTCTTTGGCTTGCTTACCTAACTAATGCTTACCCTGGCTTTAAACCCTATGTACGCCACTGACTATATTATCTCCCGTAATCTATTATTTTATTCATTTTGCTTATGCTATCAGGACACATTAGGATGAATATTGATAAATTCGATTCAAAAGATGGTATGCAAAATTAAATTAAGAAAATTGAATCCTATTGAGATCATATATATCATTTGACACATGATAGATTTCCGAATAATTTCAATAAATCAGCTACACAGTAGATAGGATCGCTTGCAATCACGCGAAAATATGTAAATCATGGCCCTCACATCTCCTCGGTATTAAATCTGTTCAATTCGACGCAATTTAAACGCTTAACGTCTCATAAATAAATTTATATTATTATCTTGTTTTTAGATCTACTTTTATTTTTATTAATTACAAGAGGAAGAGTCTGTGATAATAATTAGACTGGAAAAAATTATATAAGTACTTATGGTGCCAAATTGCAAAGAACCGGATGGATGACCAGAACACTGGGAAGATCGAAGACAGGTGCTAACCACTGATGATTACTGATATGATAACACCAAAAAAACGCGAAAAAAAATCCTGTTTTATAAAAATTCACTATATATTGCAATAAAATATCTGACTGACGCTACAGGTCAACGAACATTGCATAAGTAGGCCATTCGGAGTCAATTCCATGTCATTGACCCGAGCTTTGCACGCTATACATTGCGGGGTTGAAAAATATTACATTACTAAAACTACAAAATGAGGCAAATGATTATTCGTATTGGATTGTGTTTTGGTAGTATACAAATAACGCTAAGTTTTTGCTAGCGTTCAGTACCCGTAGTACAAGATTTTACGTCTCACCAAACGCTGCTAGAATTCGAGAGTCGAAACACAATAACATCAAAGTAAAATGGACCTAAACAGCCTTGAATTGAAGTCAAATATTCAATGCCACTGATTTTAATTTCGCAATGTTTCCGCTTGGAGCGCTGGCTGTAGAAGTGTAGACAAACTTGAGCTTTAAAACAAGGCAGTTAAGATCCAGTTTACTGTAACGCGGAAGTATTTCAACTCTCGAATTTGGTTTGGTTTGGTGAGACGTAAAATCTTGTACTACGGGTACTGGTTACACCGTGTATATTTGCTTGAGAGATTTGAGCATAACTGAAAACTCGATTTTACTTTTTGCAGTAAAGGAAATTCCATATGGTAACGGCCCATTTGGTGGCACCAAAAAAAAACAAAACGCCTCTAGATTCATTGTATTTGTAACAAATTAATCAAGATCTTTACTGAAGAAACCAAGAATAGAAAAATTCATAATACCTTGGGAGAAACCTGTAATTCTCAAAATCAAATTAGAACATTGTAGCAAAATTGAGATATAGTATTCCTCTCTGGAGATAAGAGATCATTTTTCGGCAATAGGTATAAAGAAATAAAGGAACAGACTTTACCTTTTGTGAATGTTACTTTTGTCAACTATATTATTAGGTTTAAACATTGATGTCGGAAGGCCACCCCACCCCCGTAAGAGTGCGTCCACATCTGGCGAATGCGCCATGAATACGCTACGAATTCGCTGCGAATGCACCTGTTTTTAAAAGGGTTGTAAGTATAACCTGTTGGCGCGTCTCTTATCATCCTCAAGATCAACCCATCGCCGGTTCACTACTGCCATGCCTGAGATACCTCCGTAATGTTCTCATAAGTGTTTAAAGTTTGCTAATCCACACTTGGCCAGGCAGCGTGGTGGGCTATAGCCAAAACCTTCTCTTATTAAGAGGAGATTTGTGAAGGTTCAATCATCATGATGATGATGATGACGAAACAGTTGCAGCAACTGCCCGCGTATAGCATGATCAAGAATTTTATAAAAACTATCTCTGGGGCCAGCGTGGTAGACTATGGCCAAAACCCTTCTCACTATGTGAGGAGACCCGCACTCTGTAGTGAGCCGGTGATGGGTTGATCATGATGATGATGATGATCTCTGGGGGCGCCACTAGTATATTGTCTGTGATCAATAAGTCTATGGTTATGTATAAATTAGTTCCATGGGTTTTCCGCAATATGGCGAGATATTTTCTGGTCAGGCTTTACAACGCGCAAGTGTTGTGTATAAGCGGCACATTCACCAGATGTGTACGCACCTTTAAAAGCCAGTCTAGACCACGGCCATTCTATCTGAAATTTCATCAAAAGACCCCTTTACTTGATATTAATGCCCTACTTTGACAAAGCGGCTGAAAGCTTTAGGATCTAACCTCGACGTGATTTTATAAATGAATATTACGTAAACCCCTTGGTAACTATTGTTTGAAATAAATTATGTCGTTTTTTCTTTTTATTATATTTTCTGCTTTATCAAGATTTATTGCTGAGTGAGATGAAACGGTGTAGTGATAGCGGTTAGAAGAAGAACATTGTGTTGTGTAAGAGTACCCGATCTCTTTTCCGCGCAGTTGCGTCCAAGGTGCAGATTTCCTTAATGATTGCCAACCTCCGATAGGAGACGGCACTTCAAGAAGAAGAAGAAGTGGTAGCCTAGTGGGTAAGACGTCGGCCTCTTATTAAGGAGATCGGGAGGTTCAATCTAGGATATCGACCTATAAATTTTCCGAGTTATGTGCGTTTTTAAGCAATTATATCACTTGCTATATCGGTAAAGTATACCTACATGCCTGAGAGTTCTTCATAAGGTCCTCAAATGTTGAGTCTCAATAGATCAACGGGTAAAAGAGTGGACTGAAAACCGAAAGGTCGACGGTTCAAATCCCGCCCGTTGCACTATTGTCGTACCTACTCCTAGCACAAGCTTGACGCTTGGTTGGAAAGGAAAGGGGAATATTAGTCATTTAACATGGCTAATATTCTTTTTAAAAAAAAATTGTGCGAAGTCTGCTAATCTATACTCATGCCAGCGTGGACTGAATTCTTCTCATTATGTGAGAAGACCCGTATTCAGTAGTGAACCAGTTATAGGTTGATCATGATGATGATGAGATGAAACGGTTTAGCATAAAGTATTATCATGAAACAATTTACAAAAAATAACCCCGTTAAAAATGTTATATTAAATTGTAATAGTATTTTAGTAAATTCAAAATTATTTCATTTCGTTGCAACGCTTGAGATTTCGAGACGTTCTTTCAAAATGCGGAACATAAAAATACAAAAGTATTATGATTCGCGTTTCATTCATGTTACAGGCAAACAATGTTTTCACCGGGGTGCCCAAGTGCTTTATATTCCGCTTCAATAAACAGGAATTTGCGCTGCATATTTAAGAAGCCTTGCAACTGCGCACCGGGATGGGAATATGAAATTGTCGCCAATAAATATTAAATGGCGGTACGGGATGCATTTGGTGGGAGGGGGATGAATAATGAATGAAGAATTATGTCATTGTTTAGTAGCTAGGCTAACTTGAATTGATTAATTATTATGATATCTTGTTGGCCATAATTATTTAACTGACAAAATAGCTGTGTTATGTGTGTTATGGATGAAGAGTAGATATACGGTTGTAAAGGTTTTTTAGTAAAATCAATAGTTTATTGAAAGCGAACATAGGCAAGTATCATGTACCTATCGCCAGTGGCGTGCAGGTCATAGAGGCATAAATGCACTGCTTACCCCAGTTGTAATAGCTCAATGCATATTTTTCATTATGATCTGCCAGTAAACAGGTTCCTACCTAACTAATGCATACCCTGGCTTCTAACCTTGGACGCCTACGTCATAATAGCTATCTGCATGCCAAATTTCAGCCAGATCTGTCCAATAGTTTGAGCTGTTCGTTGATAGATCAGTCAGTCAGTCACTTTTTCCACCTTTCAAGATTAGGAAGCAGTTACATGTAGTTAGGTTAGTTATAGGTGTATTATGTGTAAGTACATACATAATATAATGTATAGTGACACGGGTTTCGTCGCCGCATAAAGATCTTTTAACACAAAAAACTAATGGAACAGAGATTCAAGAGTCCAGAGGAAAATCTTCGCCATTTCGTCGTCAGCTCTTCAACGAGTGATTGATTCGTTTTTAACTAAAAGGTTATTTATCAAGTTGAACATCTCGGATTCTTGTTCGAGGACGGCGATAAGTAGGGGAGTAAAGCGTTTTATTCACCATCCATCTTGCTGAACGTCCCGCCAAGGCCATGCACGATGCACGATGCAAAAAGATCGTGAATGGGCTAGACGTACGTCAATAATTATTACTAATTGTTTGCTGGATGTGCACGACGAATTTTGCATCCAGCGAGCGCCCTCACCACCGTCCGCGTCGTGTAGATAGACAGTGAATAGCGCGGCCGTACGTCAGAGTCGTCCTGCGTCGTGCATGCTTGATCGTGAATAGACTTGCTGTACAACAGATTTTACCATTTAGAGCTTGTGTCGCAACGTGAGTGGTCGTCTCTCTCGTTTAAATACTGAATTATTCTGATCACGCTTGATGCGTGCGTGATGGTCTGTATGTTGCATCCAGCACTGCGGCCTTGAGCAGACCTTGGCAGGACGTACAGCAAGATGGATGGTGAATAATGCGCTTTAGATCACAACCGTTACAGTTAAATTATGAGGATTACAGGCACCTTCTATTTGGGTTGGCACGTTTTAAGTACAGTTTAAGATGTTTTAGGAACAAGGTGAAGTATGTTTGCGATATTTTGTTTTAGCTGAACTGTCGATCGGCTTCAATTGGGTTTAATTTCTCAAAATCTTTTCTAAGTTGGTGTATTTCTTTCTTCATACAGAAAATCTACATAGGGCAAGGTGGGGGGAAACCGGATAGAGGGTGAAACCGGATAGTTGCTATTTCATTACTCCGGGAGTAGCTGGGTCGTTCTAGCTAGTGGAGAAATACGCGCGAACGCTTACTCAGTGCGTTTACAAATGGTGGCAAGTGGCAACGGTAATATCTCAGCGCGTGCGTCTATAAACGAAAATTGAAAATCGGTGCGCGAGTCTCACTCACACTTAGCAGCTATTTTTCTAAATATAGGTATGGCCGCCATTTTTAGGGTTCCGTACCTCAAAAGGAAAAACGGAACCCTTATAGGATCACTTTGTTGTCTGTCTGTCTGTCGGTCTGTCAAGAAACCTACAGGGTACTTCCCGTTGATCTAGAATCATGAAATTTGGCAGGTAGGTACATCTTATAGCTGACATTTGGGGAGAAATCTGAAAACCGTGAGTTTGTGGTTACATCACACAAAAAAAATTAAATTGTGGTCATGGAATTAGTATTTTCAATTTTCTAAGTAAGATAACTATATCAAGTGGGGTATCATATGAAAGGTCTTCATCTACGTGCATTTTAAAACAGATTTTTATTTATTTTTATGTATCATAGTTTTTGAATTATCCTGCAAAATTTCGAAAAAATGCGACTGTAGTACGGAACACTCATTGCGCGAGCCTGACTCGTACTTGGCCGGTTTTTAATTTGAAAATTTAAAATATAACTTTCGTACTCAGCTCAGCTCTAAATAATAAATACGTCCCTATAATAAATAATAAGCACTTTCTAATGACTAGTAGGTATGCCAGGCTCTTTTGATCCCGTTTTAGTGTTTGATTTGAAGTTATTCTATGAAATTAAACTCGATGTACAGATGTCGGTACGTAGATTTGATATTAAATTGCCTTTGATTGGCAGACTGTTAAGGAATGTAAATTAGAGAGAAACTGTATTAACGTTAGTAAACAATTAAATTGTATTCAAGGCTGAATGTAGAGCAGGGTACTCACCTAGCTGTGTAGCATGTAACGTATGTGATACTGTATCACGTGAGTACATAGGCACGAGCCCGCTGCGAGCCGCTAGCGCGTGTAGCGCAGTAAGTTCGCATTAACCCGCCGAGTGGCGGTATCACTGCGAACACAAAGGTGGCTCGTAGTGTGCGCGTAGACGGCAACACGTAGCTCGTAGCTGGATACGCGGTGACCGTTGACGAGCCGTACGTGGCCATTTGCAGGTTGATACAGTATCAGATGCGTTACATGTTACACGGCACGGCTAGTGAGTACCCTGCTTAGTATTTGATACGTCTCTGAGTACGTATACAATAGTTATTCATATTTAACACTAGCTGATGCCCGCGACTTCGTTCGCGTGGATTTATGTTTTCGAATCCCTTGGGAACTATCTGATTTTCCGGGATAATAAGTAGCCTTCAGCCACTATTCAGGTCTTTAACTATACCCATGCAAAAATTACAATAATCTGCTGCTCCGATGTAACGTGATTAAAGGACAAACCAACAAACCAATAAACCAACAAACCAACAAACAAACACACTTTCGCATTTATAATATGGGTAGGGAATTAGTGATAAGCTTTCTTTTTTGACCCTTAGCTTGAGACTTTGTCTGTCTACGATGATTTAGTTATTTTCTAAATCCTGCCTTTTTTTCTGGGATAAATAGAACCTTACATCCGTCTCGAGGGTACAAGTTTCTTCCAGGACATGAGGGTACAATCATGTTACTTACGCTGCAATAATTAATTGTACATATCTTATTTAAACTTCAATTAAACCAATCCTCAACTTACAACTTGAAATGGAACTTAACTTCCAATCGAGCTCTATTCCTAACAAATACTGGACCTTAATATATTTGGGCCAATACGTGCTTCACGGGGTTCTTTGATAAACTTTGACTGCGCAACTTCAAGAGAACTACATGATTCAATGAACAACTTGCTGATAGAGAAGCGCGTACTTTTAACTTGAAGTCAGCGTCGATAGGGATAGTTTCGTGAGTACGGAACGACATTATAAGACTGATTTTAAATCGACTTCGGACCGATTTCAACAAGATGGAGGTTGGAATTAGTCTATGCTTTGATCCATACTCGTACTTCAAACCATACTAATATTATAAACTAGTTGATGCCAAAGAGTTTCTATGGGATTTTTAAAAACCTAAATCCACATCTATGAAATCTTGAATTCCACAGATCGATATACTACTACGCTTTATCACAGAAAAAGAGATTTTTAAAAATCGAATCTTCGGACAAGGACAATCATCTAGTATATATTTATAACTAGCTGACACGCCCCGGCTTCGCTCGGGTGGAGTTTAGAAAATTGAGGGGAGGTTGAATTAAATTTTTCTCTCCGTAAGAACCATCCTCGTACTTCACGGAATATTATAAAAAAAGAATAATCGAAATCGGTTCAGTGGTTCTCGAGATTTGCGATGAGCAACACATTTAGCGATTCATTTTTATACATATAGATAGATTAGCTTACCTATGACATGCAGCACGAACTTGTAGTTCCTGGTAGGCGACACTTTGAAGTCGACCCGACAACGGTAGAGGGCCCGATCTGTCGGGATCACGTCACGTATGCGTAGAGACGAGTGTGGGGTGGCGTGCCACCGCGCGCGACCCGCGAGCGACAAGTCAGCCCAGTGTGCGTCGGGCCCTTTAGCTCTAGTGTCGTAGCTGCAAAGAAGATTAAACATACATAGGAGAAGCGGGAGATTTTTTTTATTATTTTAGTTATTCGTTTTTGCTTTATTTAAATAATTCGAGCAATCTAAGTAGAATATAATGCATACAAAGATACGACATTACATACAACATTGGAATTTATTTGACTAGCAACACAGTAAACGTTGGTCTGTGGTACAAGCCTCAACAAACTTAGGTAAGGGAGGACGGGGGTTCGATCCCGGGTACGCACCTCTAACTTTTCAGAGTTGATGAGCATTTGAAGAAATTAAATTTCACTGGCTTTAACGGTGAAGGAAAACAATGTGAGGAAACCTGCATGCCTGAGAGTTCTCCATAATTTTCTTAAAGTGTGTGAAGTCTGCCAATTCACTCTTGGCCTGCGTGGTAGACTGGCCAAACCCTTCTCATACTGAGAGGAGACTCGTGCGACTGGTAGTGAGCCGGCAATTTTAAGATTCATGATAAATTTCCAAATTTACCCCACCGGGATTTGAACCCGGGAACATATGCGCATCACTGCACAGAGAGGCCTTCAAAAACTACATGAATATATTGTATAAGGCAGGCAATGTAAATATTTTGAAGTATTGAATATCCGAGAAAAGTGCTGCATGAATGCAACGTATTGAATATTGAAAACTTGTAGTATGTAGTACTTATGTACTTGTATTAAGAGCCATCTTACAAATGTCTCCTGAATACTACAAATTGTCTCAATCAAAACTTATTCAAACTTACAAAACATCAAAGAGAAAACGGAAATTGCAAGGTAACTTGTACATTTTCTTTGAGTCAAACCCAATACATCCGTAGATAAATTCGTATTGAAACGAAAGCCATGTTAGAAATCTCAACGGACAAAGCGACTCAGGAGATCTTTGAAAGCATTTTTCCCCGGTTAAAACAAACAATAGTTATTGTTCAATATCCTTAAACGAAATGGCATCTTAAATAAATCGAATCGAATACAATCGCAAAAAATATCAAAGGTAATGGAAGTAAAGAGGTTTTGTGGCCTAAACTTTTTTCTGTAATATTTATTAGAACCTACCTATTTATCAAAAAAGCTCTGTCTACGCTACACTTTATTTTTAAATTGAAAATCTATATATATAAAAGGAGAAGGTGACTGACTGACTGACTGACTGATTTATCAACGCACAGCTCAAACTACTGGACGGATCGGGCTGAAATTTGGCATGCAGATAGCTATTATGACGTAGGCATCCGCTAAGGAAGGATTTTTGAAAATTCAACTCCTAACGGGGTGAAATAGGGTTTTGAAATTTTGTAGTCCACGCGGACGAAGTCGCGAGCATAAGCTAGTATTATAATAAAACTAACCTAAAACTATTTTTATTTTTAATGCCAGCCTTATCTAATTACTATAAAAATCATGCCCGCTTGGAATGGTGCCAAGATTACTGGCTGCATTTCCGCGCTGGACAGGCTGATCCGTTGCTCGAAAAATGAGCCAGCCCTTCTGTCACCTACTGAGGCTATTAATCGCCGTGAAATTTCTCGTAATTTTTTTAGCATTAAGACTCCATGGCCCCAGGGTCTCCACGGCAAACGGAACGGACGGATTGTGCTGGAATTTGTCACGCAGATAGATATATATAGAAAAAGGTGTATGGATAGCGTTAAGGAAAATATAGTAGTAAATTATGTACCTACATAATTTATTAAGAGCGCCACCTCGCCAACAAACTGGCCCACCAGTTTGGCGAAATAGAAATGTAAGAGACCTGTACAATTAATAAGACTAAATAAATTTTAAAAAAAAATATGACGCAGACATTCCCTAAGAAAGCTCTTTGAAAATTTAATCCTTAAAAGGGTAAAATAGGGGTTTATTTGTAGTCCACGCGGATGAAGTCGCAGGCATAAGTTAACTATATTATATGAACATAATAATTATCCAGAACCATTTATTTTCTTCAAAGTTACGAGAAATTCGCATAAGGCTCTATACTTTGGAAATGAAAACGTTCTCACTCATAAATATTTCATAACGGAGCCGGCTTACGGCCTTCTAACTCGGGCGAGTTTCTTTGTGCAGCTCCGAATGTAACGCTGTCACATTGAGATAAACTGACGGCAATGATGTGGGATATACTTAGGTTAAAATAAATTGTGAATACACAGGGCAAAGTGTAAAAAGTACAAACTTTTACCAGTCCTAATTTCGGTAATACTGCATATCACACCCCCGACACTGCATATAAAATAAAAGAACCGAGATAATAATTATCTATTACTACTACCGGAACACCAGCATGTCCGCGAACGATATATGTATGTGGGTAACGTTAGTGATGTCGGCGCGCTAGCTTTCAGTTCATTCTTTTAAAAAAGGAGGGTCCAAACTTAAATATCTACAGGTAAAAAACCCTATAAAAAATTTATTTTGCTGCTTCTGAATACAAATAAAATATTTATTATAAAAATATAAAACATTTATATACAAACCAATCTGTAGTTCAGCGCCTGGCCATCTTAAATGATGAATGACCCCAATTTCGATAAATAAGACTTCAACGTGGGTCCGTAACTAGCGGTTATTTACTAAAGCATCATCAATCAAGATCGATTGAGCAGGAGTAATACCCAATATTATATAAATTCGTCATAATCCGTCATCGCTACGTGATCATTTACCAGGAAATGTTCGGTAAGATAATACTAGTACAGCTACAAGTTTAATTTATCACCTTAACGCACAATTTTGTTTAGCAAGCAAATCTGATTATTTTTTGGGGATCTTCCGCTTACCCACCCTAGGGTTACACCCCGTAGGCTTGCCGCAGATGAGCTACTCGTGACAACCACAAAACGCCTCTATACCGACCTATTTCCTGTAGTTTTCATACATTTTGTATGGACTCTGTGGACTCGCCGCACACGGTTGACGCTGGTGGTCGCCAACGTCACAAACAATGAACCAAAAGCTTAATTTGCTATAACCTGCTGAAACAGGTCAAATCTGTATGGTGCAACATGCAGCATGCAAAATGGACCACCCGCCCTTACTTAAGAGTTGTTACAAAATTTTCCTACAAAATTTTTCCTACAAAACATCGCTAATTAAATGTTTCTTTTATTGTTTTGTTTGTCGGAAACATTTAATATTAAATCATTTAAGAACAGGTTAAGTTCTAAATAAAGAAAAAAATACAATAAAGTATCATGCCCCTGTTAAAGGAAAATCTTATTTCTTTTTTCGTTCGTTTACTTAAATTATTATTCTCTCGATGAAATTATTCTTCGCCGGTTGATGCTGATATAAACTTAGACTAAATTAAAAAGATAGACAGAAAATGAAACGCTAGATTATAAAGCCAGTACGGGATCACCCATTTCAAATGAAAGTCAAAATTATTTATTTGTGTAAAGCTTAGCTTTTAAAAAGCCACTTTAATATAATTATTCTGTTACTAATTCTTACCAAATGAAAATCAATTTAAAATGCATTGAAAGTTAAAACCAAATCTTCCTTTTTTATGGCAATGACTCATATTGGCGTGTCACATACCTACATATCTGATTTATTATTTACCTGACTACAGCAATGTCTAAACTTAAAATGATTAACGAAAATGAAAGGGTTGTAATTTTATTACATGAAGACGTATGTATGTATGCTTGTATTTCCGTGAGTACATAGTGCCTAAACTACGGAACCAATTTTGATGATGAGGAGGAATTGATTAGATAGTAAGTATGGTCCGGGTAACATAGGCTTCATTTTATACGAACAAAATTAATATGACGGATACTTTATCTAAAAAGTGAGGGTCTCTGATTTTGTTTTTGCTATCACTTCGAGTAGGATGTCAAATTAAAAAGGAGAAATTTCTTAGTTAATAAATATAATATTTATATACTAAGCGATACACTCTGAGAGGAATAGCTCTGTAGTGAGCTGATCACTTTGAACCGATAGAAAAAAGTCACTAGGTAGGTACATTGCAGCGTAAATTAAGAGGAGCAGTCGTATTTCAGTTTTATAAGCTTAATGTAAGATAAAGCTTAAACTGAAACATGTTTTACTCGCAAGTACTCTGTCTATTATTTTTCTTAAGTCTGAGACTTTAACCTTATCAATAGGAAACCAACAGCTTTGACCATTATGATTCCGATGGGCTTTATTTTCTTCTTACTTATTGAAGCTAAATTTTCTTTTTACTTTGTAAATATTATTATTGTGTAATAATTTTTTAAACGTATCTATTTTCGCCCAAAGCATCTGAGTGTTAGCGAAATTGAATGCTGAAAAGATGAATACTTACAGCATTTTTAGGGTTCCGTGCCTCAAAAGGAAAAAAGAAACCCTTATAGGATCACTTTTTTGTCTGTCTGTCTGTCGGTCTGTCAAGAAACCTACAGGGTACTTCCCGTTGACCTAGAACCATGAAATTTGGCAGGTAGGTAGGTCTTATAGCAGACATTCGGGGAAAAATCTGAAAACCGTGAATTTCTGGTTACATCACACACAAAAAAATTAAATTGGGGTCATGAACTAATAATTAAGTAGTATTTTCAATTTTCGAAGTAAGATAACTATATCAAGTGGGGTATCATATGAAAGGGCTTAACCTGTGCATTCCAAAACAGTTTTTTATTTATTTTTATGTATCATAGTTTTTGAATTATCGTAAATGTCGAAAAAATACGACTGTAGTATGGAACCCTCGTTGCGCGAGCCTGACTCGTACTTAGCTGGTTTTTAGCCTTATTGATAGGAGGTTTGTATTTAAACACATTGTGTTTCTCCTATAGTATTATCATCACACCCAATTGCCAGCTCTATTTTGTCTTATTACCCCATCAGTCCGTATTCATGGTTCAATCCCGGCCTAACAGTGTGCGTGCATATTTTATAGATCGCTCATGCGCGTATTTGATATTCATAAGCGTTCCCGACTGTATGCCGAATTAGTTTCCGCGTTATCCTGCGATGTACCTAATAGACTAGAGTTTAATGTACTAGGTCTAATCCTTGACTTCGTATACCTAAGCCAATGAAATTACCTGCTCTAAAATTAGGTATACTAGCAACCACCCGTAACTTCAATCAGCGAAAATACTCGTATACATCCTGGGTCCCAAGGTGCTGGAATGGCGACCTCGCACCGGAAGACGCAGTGTTGAAAGACCTCCCATTAGGGGGACGGACGACATCAGACGAGTCGCAGGAGCTGCTGGATTCAGGCGGAGCAAGACCGTGGCCTGTGGAAGTCCCTACAAGAGACCCTATGTCCAGCAGTGGACGTATATCGGTTGATGATGATGATAATGATGAAATCCTGTTTATTCCATATTCCCTGGAGATTTTCAAAATCCAGCCTTATTCCTTGTCTACCTACAATTTTTTTCAAAAATTCAGCTTTCTTACTCTACAGAAATAACAAATAGTAGGTACTGGCACTTGAAAGCAAAAATGATTTGAGCCGAGAAATTGTTCAAAAACAACCTCCAAAACATAGTAACAGTAACTAACCGAGGGAATATCGTGCACACAACTTGTTTCTTCAGCTTAATCGGTCTTTAGTATGCACAATGCGGAGAGGGCTATTAATATTTCAAAGTCACTTTTGTGATATAAGTGGACTTTGCATTTTTGATGTGTCGACAGGGACACATCGTTGGGGACCGCTTGCGGGTCGCATATATTCAAAAACGCAAACGATGCTTATTACTGGGTACATTTATTTTGAACGATCCCTAGTCAGAATATTTTTTTCTTTGTTAGTATTTTTCTTCATAATGGTTTCTTTTTTCCTTTTGGGATACGGAACCCTAAAACAAATAAAGATAGAGCACATAGTATGTATGTAAGAGTGTAAGGTAAGTTGACTGAAATACCCAACGGGCAGACACAGCCATTTGCAGCTCTGAAAGTGCAAATGACTTCAGCAACATTGGTTGCACTGACTTTTGTGACATCATCCAGATTCCTTATGTCCACATACTTGTCTGATGTGGTTAATTTTGAGAACATAATATAATGATACAGTCCTAATAAAAATACTAGGAGTAATATAATATAATGAGGGTTTATCTTTACTAAATTGCTTATTAGCATAATACTAATTAGTAACTTAGTATATATTGCAACAACGAAATAGAAAGAGTAATAAAAACAGGCCAATATGGTGTATGTGATGTGACAATTGAGGAGTTTCGGGTTTTATCCTTTGCGTATGCTATAACACCTTGCCAAATATGATTCTAGGTCAACAGGAAGTATCCTATAAGTTTTGATTTACTTACTAGCTAGTGTCAAAATATGCGGTATGAATGACCGTACTTTTAGATTGAAGTTTTTATATTAATTTGAAACTGGTACCTCTATGCACTTCTGAGGGAAAGGGTTTTAGACAGATAGACGGATAACGAAGTAATCTTTTACCTAAGGGTTTTTTTCCTTTGTGGTACGGAACTCCAAAAAGTTTTACCTATCTATATTTCTGCGCTAAATTACAAATTTGTGTTACCTCTCGTAATCAGAAATAATAAACTCTTTAAATAAAACCACGCTTTCTTAATTAAAGCAGAGATAACCTTGCTTGATATATTATTCCTGGCCACCTTTTTGTGTCCCACAAACACAGTCCTTGGCGTAACACCACAAAGTAGGATTCGGCTTAGCAAAGATTAACGTCGGTTTTGGTTTACGGGAACGAGATTACTCGACTAAGTAGGCCAATCGTCAAATTTGTAGCCGTCCTTAAAGCGGTCTTTATTAAAACTTCCCTAGGTGTTCTGTTGCCTTGGTAAATGGAAATTGTTCGCTGTAACGTTTTAGCCCCTATTTTCTAAATTATCCAAAAAACTGATTAGTGCGCCATAATTTCTTACTTACAGAGTTTCATACTACCTTAATACTAAGCTCAAAAACCACATTAAAGAATATAATCCTGCCCACTTTTGTACGTTTCAGAAACACAGTCCTTTGCGTAACACCACAAAGTAGGATTCGGCTTAGCAAAGATTAACGTCGGTTTTGGTTTACGGGAACGAGATTACTTGACTAAGTAGGCCAATCGTCAAAGTAGGCGTCCTAAAAGCGGTATTTATTAAAACTTCCCTAGATGTTCTGTTGCCTTGGTAAATGGAAATTGTTCGTTTTATACATTCACATTTCAGCCTTTAGGTTTTTCTGAATTATCCAAGAGACTGATTAGTGTGCCATAATTTTTTACTTACAGATTTTCATACAGCCTTTAGTACTAAGCTCAAAAACCACAACTAAGAAAGTTTCACAAACACAGTCCTTGGTGTAACACCACAAAGTAGGATTCGGCTTAATAGTTAATTTAATTTATTTGTACCAAAAACGTGGTAAAAGTACGAATATTTTTTTTAATTCTTTTTTATTTCAAAAAAAATAAAGAAATGGGGCCTGGGGGGCCATCAAATTTGTCAGTTTCAGATCATTTTTGTGACGAGGTCTATCTCAAGAACCAAACTTGTTAGGAATATGTAATTTAGATTTATTATGTTGTACTGAAAACGACGATTCATCAAGTAGTTTGTAAGCAATGACCAAAACATAATTATGTACGGAGCCCTA
Organism: Maniola hyperantus; assembly: GCF_902806685.2. Taxonomy (NCBI): domain Eukaryota; kingdom Metazoa; phylum Arthropoda; class Insecta; order Lepidoptera; family Nymphalidae; genus Maniola; species Maniola hyperantus. Next base: position 13,574,979 of record NC_048541.1, on the reverse strand, counting down.
AAAGAGTGAGACCCGACTCGCACTTGTCCGGTTTTCATAGTATAGTAGGCAACAAAATGTCACGATACTTGAGGGTTAAAGCGCGTGTTACACGGAAACTTCGCGATCGCGTACCTACCTGAAAGCCTGAAGGGCGTTGACAAATTGTTCGTCTTTGAATACTTCCGGCGTTTAAATACGGTCTGCTTATTATTTTACCCTACACCAAAATCTACTTATATAAACTTCCGCATTACAGTAAAATGGACCTAAACAGCCTTGAATTGAAGTCAAATATTCAACGCCACTGATTTTAATTTCGCAATGTTTCCGCTTGGAGCGCTGGCTGTAGATGTGTAGACAAACTTGAGCTTTAAAACAAGGCATTTAAGATCCAGTTTACTGTAACGCGGAAGTATTTCGACTCTCGAATTTGGTTTGGTTTGGTGAGACGTAAAATCTTGTACTACGGGTACTGGTATATTCGTTTCAGAAAATAGAGGACGGTTCAGTTTCATGTTTTGTCGAAAAACATCCATGTAGTTTTTGAAATGTTAAGTGATAACTAAAAATGCCGAACCCAATCTTCCTTGTAAAATAAAAAAGAAACTGACTGACAAATTAACATACGGTACAGTTCAAACTGCCCTGGGTCCAGAAACTTGACTTTTTGCATAGTTTTCCTTTATATTTTTTAAATTAGACCGTACCTACTAAAAAATATTTTCAGAAATTCTAGTAGAAAAGTTATGTAAAAATAAAACTATCATCATCATCATCATAATCAACCCAGCTTCAACCTATTACTGAACGTGGGACCTTCTTTCAGAATGAGAAGGGTTTAGGGTAGGTACCTGTAGTCTGCCACGCTGGCCCGGTGTGGATTGGCAGACTTAGCACACACCTTTGAGAACATTATGGAAAACTCTAAGACATGCAGGTTAGTTGGTTAAAAAGCAAATAACTTCAAATAGTTAGAAGTGTATGCCCGGGACTGAAGCCCCGACATCCCTAACAGGACGACGTCTTAACCTATCACCACTAAATTTGTGTAGATTTTGCAATATAGGCAACTTGAAGGCTTCAAAAGTATTAAATAAATCTTACCTGGAAAAACATAAAAAAAACCTTACCTGTAAATAGGTACGTCGTTTTTATACCACACGACAAGTAGCAACGCATCTGGCGGCTGCGGCGACCTAGTGTCGCAGGGCAGTGTCGCATCGCCACCCGCCACCGCTGACAAATTGACCGCGTCGAGTGACTCCGCCCACACGCTCGGACCCGGTCGCAGACCTGTTGATGAAAAATTACTCTGTTGTAATGTTTACTTGCATTTATAAAGTGCAATATATTGTGGAATCACCCTTCTGTAGTGTTACTACAAAGCCAAGATCTGAGTTGTTCAATTTATTTATTATTAATGTAAAAGATTGGGAGACAGGTAATAAGTAGATTGAAACTGATGCAGTGTTCCCACTACGAAACCACATTTTTTTTTATTTTTTTTGCGATGATAGCGCGTAACCGCGACAAATACAACTTTGTTGAAATATCAAGAAAAAGAGACTAAAAAGTCGCATCGTGTAAGTAATTTTTTTCTAATTAATAAAAAGTAAAATCTAAAAATAATTGCTATATTATAGGTAAAGTTGTTTGCTATTGGGTTTGATAATGGTCAAAAGTAAACTTTTATCGATAATATTTTTTATAAAAAACTATCGAAAAGTTGAAAAAGCAAACATTTTGAATCGAACACGTGTATGCTTTTATTTTTCAACCCAATTTTTTTGCCGAGAAAATAATATGTCCATCAAATTGAAATGCGTATGCAAATGAATACGTTTCTCGTGTATTGGTGTTGATAAAAATTTATTGACGTTTTGATCGCATGGAGTTCGTTTTTCAAATTAATTGGAAGATGGCTGAAACCTAGTGTTTACAGTTTACACCCTTGATGTCGGAGGAATATCACGAATCAATGTATTTTATAATGGCCTTGTTGCTATGTTAAATGGAAAATATTACACTTTAATTGTTATTGTTAACTTTGAGTTTGCTTACTAGTAGGTAATTTTTCTTTTTACCTTTGGCCACAAACATTTGCACCCTGATATGAAATCGTTAAAAAAATACTTTTCACTAAACAAATAAAAGCTATCTGCATGCCAAATTTCAGCCAGATCCAGCCAGTAGTTTGAGCTATGCGTTGATAGATCAGTCAGTCAGTTAGTCACCTTTTCCTTTTATATATTTAAGATAACAAATGTCTTCTTTAGCGTACAACGAGACAGACACTTCTACGGTATATTTTTTGCTTGTTTTTCTCTTTGAGAGGATAACCGTTTATACTATTACTTTTCTTTCTAAATTGGCATCGTTATGCAAAAATTTGTGCGTTTTTTGGATAGTCCCTTTTGGTGACACAGTAAATTGGTTTCATTTGAAAATTTCACAAGCCTCTACAAGCGTGCTCGGGAACGTTAAATTGTACGGAATCGCATAAGCTCTGTTACTTTGCCTTAATTTACGGTTAGTTCTAATACTACAGTATTATCTTGTTGTCTTTACGTTCGGAATTTATTGTGGCCACTTTTTATACGCTACTTTAGTGGTGAAGTACGAGATTAGCTTTTGTTTTTGTTTTGCTACGAAAATGCTTTATTTGTAACCAGCATGAATTATTACCTTACTATTATTATGCACGTTGTAGGTTTTAAAGGAAGATTGGAAACTATAATGTTGAGATTGATTATTTAAATAGCTTTTGGAAGTAGCTTTTGCCAACGACTTCGTTCGCGGTGCATATCATAGTAGTCATAGCCTATGTTACTTCTATAAAAAATAGTTTTCTAATGTTAAAAGGATGATTAAAATCACTTAAGCAGTTTCAGAGTTTATCGATTTCAAACAAATCTTTCCTTTATAACATTATAATAGACTATAGAGTATTAACTAACCCACTTGTGACATGGCGTATAAAACTCGTGCTCGTTGATGTCTGATGAGTAGCGCAGAAGATACAAAATGCACAAGAGTCTTAACTCTTCAAATACAAGATAGTACTCTACAAATCTGACAGCCGTACTCAGACTCGCTAATCGTTACTTAAGATTGAGTTAAAACGAGACAGATTTATATGAGAGATATAGCTCTGTCTCGTTTTAACTAAACTTAAATAACGATTAAGCGACTCAAACAGCCGCACTCAGACTTGCTAATCGTTACTTAAGATTGAGTTAAAACGAGACAGATTTATATGAGAGATATATCTCTGTCTCGTTTTAACTAAACTTAAGTAACAATTAAGCGACTCCGAGTACGGCTGTAAGGGTGCCTGTCCACTGAAGCGGAGCGGAGCGGAGATGTGTATAGTTGACCAATCAGAGTTTCATCAGATGACGGAATAAAAATGTCACGTTATTTACCGACAATCTGATTGGTCTGCTCAACACATCTCCGCTCCGCTCCGCACCAGTGGACAGGCAGCCTTAATGTCGTAGTTTAAGTCTTAAGATATGTACCGCATCTATAATTGCAGATAATTAGGTATCGTTATGAAAGTTTTTTTTTAAAAATTAATTATAGGCAAACGCTTGACCGCAATCACACCTGATGGAAAGTGATGATGCGGCCTAAGATGGGACGCGTTTACCTAGAAGATGCCTATTCACTCTTGTTTTAAAGATACCCGGGTTGCAATTGGTAGGGAACACATATCGTAGAAGATATTCTAAACCTTAGCCATGCGTATGAGGAATGATGACGCAAAACGTTTCGTGCGTGTAGATGGGATGTCGACGACATAAGGATGGAAACTCGCCCGATGTCTTGCGGTTCGGTGGTAAAATGGTGAAGGGGGTACAAGATCGAAAAGTTCCTGAGCACACTCTCCGAAATATATCCTATAAAACACTGATAAGCCGGCAACCTTGCGGCGGTGATCAAGACTTTGAAGTTTCGCCAGTAACGGAGAGTCTTCTCCAATGAGTCTCCTAACTCGACGATCAACGGCGTCCAGAGCCGCTAGTAGGTACTTAGCGGAGCCATCATAAAGGTGACTGCAGTACTCCATGCAGGACCTTACTTGTGCTTGATACAAAGTACGCGGCGTGAAGTAAGTACTGCTTGACCTTGTTAAGGATGCCGAGTTTTTTTTGCGGTGGTCTTGGCTTTTGCTTCGATGGATCTTCCGAAGTTTATGTTAGTTATACCTAAGCCTACATGTGAGTATAACTCAGCAAAATAATAACAATTTCGTGCTAGATTTATTTCTTAGATACGCGACGCGACGGTTGCTCAGCGTGAGCTATAATAACAGTTTGCGACGGGATTGCCCGAATTAGCATTAACCGATTATTACGCCGACCGTCCAAGGAACCGCTGTAGTTCCCCGGTTCCCGTGCAAAATCGCTCGAGAAATTTGAATCGTTCGTTTGCAGTGAATACCAAGCGTGATCGTGACAAATGGCCCGATTAACAATCCCGAGTCCCCGGCGAAGGAGATGGCGCGAATAACGAGCCAATATATCAAAGGATTTTTCAACACCCTGACGAGATTGAGCAATTTCCTATTTATTAATGAACTTAAGTGCAAGAATCGTACTGGCTTTTATCTTACTTGAAACCTCCTTCTCTTTTATCTTTTCTAACATGAAGCCTTTCGCTAAACGTGAGTGTGAAATCCAATTTTATTTTATGACATTAATACGCTGAGGAATATAATCTATGGCGATTTTTTCTAGTTATCATCATCATCATCAAACGATACAATGCTCTCCACTTCTGGCATTACTTGGGTCTTTTGTAGGGACTTCCACGCACTACAGTCTTGCGCCTCGCTGCCTGAATCCAGCGGCTTCCGGAAACTCGGAAGGAGTATGGCATTATATTATCATTATTGCCATCACTACCCCATACTATTAAGCAACTTTTTTAAGCATGTATAAAACGCCTTCAAATTTAAGTTATTGTAAAACAATAAATAGTATTTTATCTCATCTATCTCACAAAAACATTCATCTAATTCAAATATGGCATGTACAACATCTGAAAAACAGACCGATGGGAACATTTATTGTATTTATTTTCCGACCAGGCGCTGTTTAATACATTTATATTGCACACGATCAATCAGTTCCCGCACACCCATTGCCATCAATCGCAATCTTAAAACAATTGTCTATCTATTCGCATCCTGCGTCACGTCTCAGGAACAGTTGCTCCGAATGTTTGCTCGTAAAACTTCCTCGCACGCCAAACTAACGCTTCGGGAATTCTCGCGGAATATGTGCTTTATGGAACCGTCTCGGAAATGAAATTAAAACTTATCGTTCTTTCGAGGCACTAAAATGTTGCGACAAAGGATGTGCGAAATTACTTAATGGATATTGGCGAAAGTGTTATGAGAATTGTAGCTACGCTTTATTTTAACGAAAACGAAGTATAAAGATATATTTATATGAAATATGGTATATACAAAATCTGAAAAAAAAAACCGATGGTAACATTATTGTTTTTATTTTTCCGACCAGACGATGTTTAATACATTTGTATAATGGATAATGGCGAAAATGTTATGAGAATTGCATTATTTTACGCTTTATTTTAATAAAAACGAAGTATAATATATAAAATATATTTATATGGAATATGATATACACAAAATCTGAAGAAGAAAAAACTGAAGGAAACATTATTGTATTTATTTTTCAGGCCAGACGATGTTTAATACATTTATATTGCTCACAATCAATCAGTTCCCGCACACCCATTGCCACAAATTGTCTATCTATTCGCATCCCGCGTCACGTCTCAGGAACAGTTGCTCCAAATGTTTGCTCGTAAAACTTCCTCGCACGCTACACTAACGCTTCGGGAATTATCCCGGAATATGTACTTTATGGAAACGTCTCGGAAATGAAATTAAAACTTATCGTTCTTTCGCGGCACTAAAGTGTTGTGACAAAGGATGTGCGAAATTACTTTGATGAAACTGTTATAAGAAATGCAGCTACGCTTTATGTTGTCAAAAACTACATTTATTCACACATACTACGTAAGATCACGCAAAAAAATACTATTGTAAATATGGCTCATGGCTTTACGTACTCTGACCTCTGATGCCTCGTAAGTATTTGGTGCGACAAAATAATCAATTATTAGAAACAAAAGCTTAAAGGAGATCTTTCAGAATTATCACATAGGTACTAGCTGGTGCCCGCAAATTCGTTCTTAGGTTTGAAAAAATTTCAAATTCATTCTTAGACTTTAAATATTTTTCGGAGGATTTTCTGATTTTCCAAGATAAAAAGTAGCTTATGTCACTTTTTAGTTCTCTAACTATGATATATATTCCAAAAATCTATGCAATACGTTGCTCGGTTTCGGCATTTTTAAAGGACAAACTAACAAATAAACACACTTTCACCTTTATATTATGAGTAATGATAACACCTGAAGAAAACCAAAAACTCCTGAGCTACCCAAATACAATACTTGAGGAACAACAAAAAAGAACTTATAACAATTTATTGAGACAGACACCATAAAGATTTGTAAAAGCTCAGGATATCAAACTTAACAATACAAATCTCACAAGTCGTGACTCAGCATTACGTGTGTCTTATATCGACCTACTATCTACCAAAACTGTTTGTAAAGTGCGATACCCATCCTTAGGGCGTGGACACACTAGCAATTTGCAAGCGTTTTCTAGCGAGGCGATTATTGAACGTATTTGCAATGAGGGCGCGTAGCGAGATCGCCACGTGGTTGCACAGCGAGCGCGCCTCGACACCGATACGTTTACAGTCACTCATACGTTTACCGCACAAGGGTGGGTATATGGGACTCATTGGCAATTTTTACAAGCCTTTAGCATACCCACTAAAAACCCAGCGGTACCGTTTGCGTCAAGTACAAGGTGTCTCATGATCCCGGATATCGGATGCGACTGAGAGGTCCTGACGTTGAACCGGCATTTGGTTTACACCCCATTTCTAAAGCGGGAGAAGGACTCACAAATAGCTTACCCCACCCCATGTCAGTCATATTGTTGTAGGAACAACAGCAATTGAAGCAACAGAATACAAATTACAAAGTACACCTCTTATAAAGAACT